>NW_027254987.1:0-78696 GCF_042242105.1 Pempheris klunzingeri
ATCTGCACGTGAGTATTATGGACAAGTATAAAAAAATAAATATCAAACTTTGTAGCATTCATTAATTATTTTTTTTCAAACCTATATCACATTTTCCTTCATTATCCATTAATTTTTAGAAAATTAAAAATCAACAAAATTTATAAAATGCCTGACATACTAAGAATTATTGGATACAACGAATGATTGGTATGTCATACATACAATTCTATATTAAAAAGCATCATAGTAATATAATAGTCTACTGCAATTAATATTTGTTGTGAACAAAGAGAATGCCGTTATTAGTCAGCTCTCATGTTCTTTATCAATTATGGGATTCATAAAGAATTTTCACCATTCTATCTTACTCATTTAGTACACTAGAATTTTTGTTTTAAAACATTAAATATAATTTGCTGTATTGTTACAACAAATCACCATGCTCAAATAATAAAATAACAACGAATAAGTATAGAAATAAATAAGTCCTTTATTTATGTACACAAATCATAATGATAATGATGTTCAATTACGACGTCACACATAGTGGATAAAAAATGCTTACCCGTTATAGACTAATATAAAGCATATAGTTTTGTAAGTATAAAATTAATGAACGAATTCTAACAATATGATTCTATTTACGGATCTTTAAAGAGTAAAATAATGCTTATTAGTAATTTAAAATACAAAAAATTTGGAAGTGATTAGAGAAAAGAATTTTTACTGCGGTCTGGATTACGCTCTTGTATATCAACATCACCTCGCTATCATACGAAAAAATATTAGTTTTAAAAGCTCGGTGTGATGACTTAGTAAACACTTAGAAAATTCAGAATCCTATAACACTGTAAAAACAAATAGGCAAACGAAGAAAAACACGTGCAACAATACCTATAAAATATAGGAAAAAAGGGATAAGATACATGAGATACTCCTTATAGGAATAAGCAATGATTTAATTGTGTCTCAAAGAAATTTTAAATATCTATAGTAGTTAAAATTATACCATAGTTTCAACAGACTGGAAAATTTAATCGTAACCCGTGTAAGCAAGGTGATACAATAACAATAAGCGCGGAGTTTTAATTTTAAAGCAAAAAAAATTGTCACCTAAGTATACGAAAATTACATTGAAATAACTCAAGGAAAATGTTCTTAAAATATTCTTAGTTAACGTACCCATTAATACGATGGAAAGAGTGATTAGAAAATTTCACTAAACTTTGAAATGATAGCGTCATCTTTAAAATTGATGTTTGGTTGTTGTAAAGAAATCGAAAGAAAGATGTTCATTAAGAAGTACATCAGCTTTTGCTACTCTTGTTCGCAGCAGAAACATTTCTGTTGTGGTCGTTATAACTATAAAAAAGCATATTTTTCACAAAAGGTCAGTTGCCGGTAAAGATTTTTAATTCTTTTCATCATGAATTGAGAATAGGTTGCCTTAAAAAGGAATAGATAGGCTAATGTTTGATATAAAACAACGGCAGGAAAGATCACTCCAGAGGCATTTAGAGTGTAATAATGGAGCACTATTTAGTGATAGTTTATTTTCCACTTCTTACCCCAATTGAAAATGAATTTTCAGGGTGAAAGAATATATATATAGGAAGACAAAGTAAGGATAACTGTAAACTGAAGCTTGGTAAATAATAAGAAATCACACTATCTTATTGCGATAGTATTAATTGAAAAATCATTTGATATCTTTCTAGATAATTAATAGTTGAACATAAATGTTATATTACGTTATTTATAAAGTTAAAAGAATTATTTTAATGAATTTTGAGCATAATTAGGCTAATTTTTTTATTAAAAATAGAAAAATTACGACTGGAAATCTGAAAGTTTCGGTTGCTCAGTGTAAAACAAAAGTTAATTTTATTAGTCATCTATTAATTGTATTGATATTACAAGAGAAGCAATATGAGGAAATTCGTACAATGGTTGTGGAATAATAATTAAATGCAAAATAAATGATGGAATAACAATACGCAAACTAAATAATATTTATTTATTCCAACACTATTAAATATAAAATATGTACTTTCTAATAACTTTTTATTAACAGAGAGTTACTTAGATATTTTGGTTTTGATGAGCCTTATTAATCTATGATTTAATCGTAGATTATTAGCTTATGTGAGCCAAAGAAAAATTATCATCCTTTCGCAGCATAGTAATTATATGTAACCAAATAATATAATATACAAACTTTGATAAAATATAAATTTTTTGAAACATTAAAGAGGTTACAGAGGAAGTAGGATTTTTGCGCAAGACAACATATGAGAGAAGGTATCATATACAAATGTCAAATTTTTTATGATACAAAAATCCCCGTAGATCTAATTAATTATTATTATAATATTATTTTAAAAATAAATTTAATTTATCAAGTAACAAAATAATCTAATACTAGAAATGGTATTTCCAGTTTAAGATATTCTATCATTTTAGAAAGAAGCATTACTCTATTAAGTAAAAAATCATAACTCTTCCATTGTAAACAAAGTTGGAAGGAACTTTTTTTATATCCCCCGTATTACATTAGAATAAAATTTCCTCAGTAATTACCGCAAATTAATGCTTTGTTTACAAACTTTTTTTACAATAAAACACTATTATACACCCTATTTATATGTAAAAATAAACAATAATAATGAAAAACTAATATCATTATTTTGCTAATTATTCTAATAAAATACAAATAGGATCATACATAATTCTACTCATATAATAATTCTGCATACGTAATGATCAATGATAAATACTTACATTTTATAATACTATGTTTTAGTGAACATGATACATAAGGACTGATATATAATGGTATTAGTAGATCAAGAATTTCATCAATCTAAATATTCTCAAATAATAGATATACAAACAACACAAAATACGTATATTAGTAATGTTTCGGATATTTCATTTGGTACGCTACACCATATATCACTAATAATTTGAATTGATAATTTTATAAGTGTGAAAGCATGCTAATTACAATTGTTTAATTATGACTATGAAAATCAATTAACTATTACCTCAGTATCTGTTGTATTATAATTCTTTGGTAACCATAGAACAACTTTACTAATAATTGATGAAACAAAGTCTGACAATTAAAGAATTATAAAATATTGCTATAGTAATTATATACTTTGAAATGGTTGTTTTTTTCGTATATATTTATACAATAGAATCCATTTGAAATTATTGGTAAAATCTGTTAATTTTTTTAAATTTCTAAATAAAATTTAATATAAATTTAAAAAAATTATATGAATACTTGGTAGTATCATTTGACTTTGATATCCACTCTAAAATCGGTTTCCAACAATAATAATACTATAATCAGATTAACTAACTATATATAGAATATAATTACCTCGTTGCACAATTTTTGAAATTTAGCTATAACAACAAATTATTTATATAACAATTAAAGTAGTTACCTACATTCATTTGACATAATATTAAAACAATTTTTATGAAATTCATCAGTTTTCCAATAATACGATTCGCTATTATATTTAGTTAATGTAACAAAGTGGATTTGATGAATATTCAATGAATTATTGTGTTTTATCCATCCTTCTAATAGATTTTCATTTTGTAATGGTACATCAGCAGTGCTTGTACTTGCATCATTACTAAGTTTTATTTGTAAAAATTAAATTAATTAAAAATAATTACCTTTCTGTAAATTGTAAATTATTGTCGCACGGATCAAATAAATCTAGAATATTTTCCTATCATTAATAATTAATTTTAAACAATAGTCTATTGAAAAAATTAATTACACTATAACTACTATCAACATTAAACAATAAATCATTAGATTTTTCTAGATTATTTAACAATAAGGTAGTAGTATCGACATTATTTTCTGTGGTATAAATATTTTGTAAAGATGATGATTGCTGCTTTAATGTCTATAAGATATAAATATTTTAAAAAATAATTATAATTAATATTCTGTTGTATAAATTAAATGATAAAAAACTTACAATATTCGAATCATTATATGGATAATCCGATATATTTTGATTTTCTGTTAGTTGATCTTCAATAATATTACTAATCTAATTTAAAATTTATATTAATACACAAAATAAGTTAATATTATTAATACATCATCTACACTTGTAAAATATGTAGTAATATCTTCATTATTTAATAATGATGAATACGGTACACCGTAGATATTAAGTGTTAATGCATCAAATTTTCCTTCCAATAATAATATATCACATGGAAACTATATAAATTATGAATCTCTTAGTTCTCTCTAGTACTTTTTACTGTTTCAGAAATTCTCAGTGTGATATCTGATAATATAGTTTGTTCTTTATAATTAAGTTCATCATCATTCCAACTACAATATTATTTTATATAATTATTATAAAAATAACAAAATGTTTAAAAATTATTTTCTTTTACCTTGTGTATAATTTATAACAATATACCGGGTCTTTTTGTAAAATATTATTAATATAAAATTTTAACCTACCAATAGGTTCTTTCGATGTTATACTATTATTTAAAATTGTTATAAATAAATAACATATAATCACCTCAGTTCCCGTAATTTTTGATGACATGGTCTGCCATTCGCTAACAGTTTAATTTCATCAATTATCACTGGTTCATTAAAGACTATAGGAATATAGTCATTATCCTAAAATAATATAACATTAAGCATATTGGAATTATGACATTAATACTTTTTTCTCATTATAGAATATATTCCCTGAAAAAATCAATAACTTTCCTTGTTCCATTTTGTAATAATTATTATGCGCACAGTTTTGCTAAATAATCTATATCCATCTATATCTACATCTATAATATTGTTTATTACCTGGATATAATGCGTACTTTCTATAATTTGGTCTATTTCGAATAATGATATTTATTCTACTAATGTATATTATATTAAATCTTGATTATACACATAAATATATACTTAAAATTTTTATTGATATTATTTTAAATTTTGAATTTTTCTTATAATACTATTACTAAACTAGAATAAGCAGAATAAGTGATTAAATTCCTCGATTATAATACCTGCCTGGTGTATAATCTTTGAATTGTTACTTAATCTCATATATAGGATTATCATCTGTAACAGTCAATCACATGCGTGAAATACACATTAATAATTCCATTTTAAGTTAAAATTTATATAATATTACTCAGAATTAGTTAACTAATATTTTATTTAATAAGTCAACAATAAATATTATTTAAAAATATGCATTTTATTTAAAAATTACATAAAGTAATCTATACAAGCTATGTATTGATAATTAAATTATACATGTGAAATCTTGCCTTTAATTCACATCACATTCTTAAAAAATAATATTATTTATCAAAATCATAATATAATCTAATAATTTATATCTATTAATTATAGTAGATTATATATTTGATAAAAAAATATTATATCTTATAAAATTATTTTAATTTCAATCAGTTACTAAATCTAAATCTAAATCTAGATCTAAATCTAAATATCTGGAGAATATTCCTTAACTTGCTGCGATAATTCTACCTGATAGTTAATTAGCACCATTGATAAAAATTAAAGTTTATTTTGGTATTTAATTTATCGTCAAAAAATAATTCGAATAAAAATATGAAATAGTTTATTTTCATTGATTTTACACCAGGAAAGTTATATTTCTTGTTTGACATAAATAATTTCAATTCTCAATATAGCTAGCTTAGATCATTATATAAATACATTTTTATATATCAAACAATTATTTAGAAAGTACATATAAATTACCTTAACAGTAGACTGTGACAATAAAGAATCAATTTCTAAAATAATATTGATTTTGCGATTTACTTTACCTGTTCTACAAATTAATCGCATTAATTTTTCGGATCTATCTGTAAATAATTTATTTATATACATTATTTGTTTTTAGTAAATTATTATCAACAAATTCATAACAGAATTCACCCAATGTTCTATTAATTATTACATCCTCAGTTACACAATCTTTTTTGCATATTTATCTAAATTATCAACTAAATAAACTAATCAATGTTATTTAATTAATAAGCAGTTATAATTTAGAAAATTAAATTAGAGTGGGCTTCTAATTACTAAATGATTTTAATGTTTGAGATTAAACTAACTTAATTGGTCCTACGGTCAAAAACGCGCCGTATTCGATACTCGTTGATCATCGTTAATCTTCTTTAACATTCTTTAACCTTCTTTAACCTTCGTTCGGGGGTTCATTTTTACAGTAGTTCTTTTTCTAATATTATCATAATATTTCTAAACTCAATATATTAATCATGTATGTGAAAATAATTTGTCACAAGATGTGATAAGAAATTATATATTAGTTAGAAAGTCTAATTTTACGGCTAACATTTGCGCTAAGGTGTTTCATTAGAATGTTGTAGAAAAGATTTGTAAGGTATAATTACGGATTTTTAGACTTAAATTCTAATAGTAAATGGTGTTATGAGTGCTACGTTTTTATATCATTTAAAAAACAATGTTTACTGGTGTAGAAAAATATAATTATCTTTAAATAGTAAAGTCTTTTGAAAGGTAATAAAATTATGTCTTACTTTTAATTTCGAATTACAAAATTTTTATATTTAATAAATTTGGTAAGTTTTGAAAAAATCTGTAATGTCGACATAAGATGTTTCTTAAATATTTCTATTTTTACATACTCATTAGATATGTTAGTGATGAAAATGACGTTAACATGTGGACATATTGAGTATAAATTACTATATAGAAAGTATCATTTTAATTCAGTGTCAATATATTTCAGTGCTGATTACGTTGATCCATGGTAGTGCCATTTAAGGCATAATAAGTGAACCTGAGTTTATTCTATAAAAAATATATTTTTTAAATATGAATTTCATAAAACTAAATTGTGATACAGGGTTACTTATATTAATAGATATTTCTTTTCAACATATAAATATATTATAGTCATTATATGTTAAATTTTTAATTCCTTTTTTAGTCTAGTTAAATAAATAATTTTCAAAAATAGATTTAAAAATTTTTCAAATTATCGTCACATGAAATTTTTTAGATAACGCCATATGATAATTTGACTTTGTTTCTCAATTAGTATTTTTTGGTATAAAATACTAAAATCATTATTATATTATGTACATCTTTTGTAATAGGTTTTATCGTAAAGTTTCATAAATTCTTAGTATATTTTCTTCTTTGTACATCAATTAATCAAAGTTTTTAAATTAGGAGGTGTTTTGATTTTATTCATATCTACCAGTAAGATAAGTTTTCCACAAATTTATATATGTTGTTTGAATAAATTTTTTTTCATTTTTAACGATCCTGTAAGATTGTGAGATTTTGAAATGTCATAATTGAATCAAAAAACTATATAAAATAATTTGTTTTATTAAATTTTTTGATGACTATATTACTGCCCTATGACAAAAGCTCTATAGAGAATATTATACAAAGTTTTTTTAATGGCAATATAGAATTTTAAATCTGCAAAAAACAGTGATACTATCATTAATTTAGGCACATGGACTGTGGCGTTATTATACTCATACTTATAATTTTCTATATTAAAAAATTAAATCGTGTCGTTTACTACAGTAATTTTATATTTTACTTAAAATTATATCATTTTTATTTAAACATAAAGCAAAGTTTATTTGTGGTAAATTATATATTCTTTTTGAATATTTCAACAAAGCTGAATCTATATTACAGCCCGAAATTAGTCTTTGTACACTTTTCTAAGTATCTCGAGTAATATTATACTGTTAAGCTTGTACAACTCCAGATATTACAATTATTATAGCATATGATTTGATAGAATAAATTACAGCTATAAAAGTAAAATTAATACTTCCGTCTAATGCAAATTATTTTCTAGGTACCTTGTTTATAAAGCGGGGAAACCTAATTTAAGTTTTAAATTGGATTAGCTATTTATACTATGCAACTTTAAAAAATTACGACTTCGAATTTTTTTTGTATCATTTTAAAATACGATAGGATACTTTTATATAATGTTAGATGGTTTATATGACTGACCCCAAAATATTTAAACATGTTACTTCCGCAATTTATCATTCTTTTATAAGCATTTTTCCATCATTAAAAAAAGCAATTGAGATTAGCTGTTAATTTTAGTTTATATAAATAATAAAAATGATACTTTTGTTTTGTGATTATTTGATTGTTTAGTCAAAAAGCTTTTGTCGGGCAATATGTTGTAAACAATGGATTAAAAATAATCTGTTGTGTAAAATTTTATTTACGCCAAGTGAAAGTTATACAATTATTCGTCCTTATAATAATAAAGCCAAACCAGAGTTATTTCGATTAATTAAATACTAGTTGGGAGTTCCTGAACGACTGTGGTCCCTTCTAATGCTTCGCTAATAGTCTAATCCACATTATGAGCGATAAAAATATCATAACACACATATTTATATTCGATAAAATTCGAATATTTGTTCCAATATATGTTTCGATACAGTTATGCACTCGTTTACATAATTTTTCGTTATAAAAATTCATCCAGATGCCTAGATAAAGTTGATGTCTTGAGAGCGCCCATTCTTTTAATTTATGATCATTATTTTTGGAATAGCATTCAACGTTGTCTGTATACACTTTCATATACATTTTTTTGAAATTAACAGAATGGCTGACAACAAAATGCCGATATGGGTTGGTATATCTTTGATATTGTGGTACAATTGCCATTTGTCACTTTGAATAATCGATCCGAGTTTTAAAAATCTTTTTATGTAATGAAGAAAAGTACTTTCAGATCTATCTTAAACCAAAACAAGAAAACCTTTTTTGGTTATTTCGTCATAAGGACCCAAAACTTAACTTTGTTTAGATCTTGCACCAACATTATTTTTACCTTTCGCTATTTAGGATTCATCAATTCGAACACTATGGTTATGCCCAACAACTTTTTTCCACATTCTTAGATCAAATGTCTTTGAAATACTGATACCATTGAATAACACATTTTTGCGAAACGAAAATTCCTCTGTAATTCGTTTTTCTTCTGGTCATTCAGTCCTTCATAAGTAGAAAATCGAAATAAAATTTATGTATGACAGTTTAGAATTTTCAAGAAAACTTCCTGTTCTTAAAGATTTTTTTTATGACCTGAGCACCTATATACGTGTTCTAACCGATGTTTTAAATTTATAATTTCTGTTGCACAATATTTGCATTAGATGCAGTAAATCCAAAAATATTTGTTCTTTTTCAATATTAAATTGCAATCCAATCTAAAGACGTTATGGAAGAAACCAAATATGAAATTCTTTTGGTGGAATAAAAAGCTGCTTAATCCTTCTAATCCTTCTAATCCTCAACTACAGACGTCCAGGATTTTCACGAGTTATATTCTCCATAAATTTTTTTTGTGGCAGTAAAAGAAAGATTTTTTTGACACTGAGGTTAATTTAGTGTATATCAGAAAACGAAACTGATTCGCGCATGCGCAGATTTGTTTAGTCAAGTTGTTTGAAATAAAAACGATTTGTGAAATAAAACAAACATATTTATATGATAAATTAATTTAGTTTCCAATTATATTCTTGAGAAATGGTTTCCAGGTACAATAAACCATAATATTCGCTATACACAGAACAAATATCTTTTATTTTTTTTCACTTTTCTTTATACTTTGGATTATTTACTGTAACAGGATTACTAAGACTAAGACGAAAGTTTATATCTTGTTCTATCAAACTTTGTGTTTCTTTTAATTTCTGTATGAAAGTTATTGAATGAGACTTCTCAAACGAGCATATAAATATATAAATGCCGATGAAAAACTTCCGCCGAATTTGAAGTTAGACCTACCTCTTCCATAATTCTATGGTAAGAATTCCAACATAATATATTGTATTTGAAATTTTTGTAGAAATTCTTTTCATAATAATAAATAAACTGCGTTATTTCAGAAGATTCAAAATCTTTGGACTTATCTTTTAATTTACTAAATTCGTGATGTACTTTATTAGGAGGCACAAATGACAAGGAAGGAAACACTTACATAGAGTCGAAAAGAAGCGTCGTTTAAGTACTTTGTAGATAATCCTAGTTTTTAATTCTCCTCCATATGCATTGCCAAAATGGAAAAGACAGAAGTATATATTGGATTTGTTTGAAGTATTTTTAAAGGCATTAAATGCAGACTTTTTGAAATCAATTATAATTTTAGTTAGAAGCTCAATATTAGCCTTTTCTTTCAAAATATTTAAAAGTTTAATATAGCTTCCTTCCGTTTTGTTCACCATTAACACGTACACTAATGGAAATATTTTACCATGAATTATGTATAATTGAATGAATTCTTTTGGAACCACTTTAAAAGTTGCATCAGCTATCCAGGTTTTTGTATTTTTCAGGTGAATCAGGTTCCTTTCTGTCGCAAAAATAATAATTTTACCTGATGACAAGGAACAACAATCATGTAAGCAGAATTTCTCTCCTCTAAGAGATAAAATCTCTTGATTAAATAAATTAGTTTCGGAACAAACGGAAATATCGTTCCTTTTTCGAACATTCTGATGTTTTTATAAATGTTATTTTTAATATTTACAGGTATATCATGTAATTGTTTTGATACTGTACACAAAGAATATACTTTACTCGTAGGATATTGACTACTTTCGCCAAGACCTCTTACTTGATGGTTAAAAAGTTTTTTCATAGTATCTTGTTCAGATACTACATGATTATGGAAACCCATTTGCAAAATAGTTTCAAATGAATCCAGTGGGCTAGTTGATAATCTGCCAATATACTTTTTTACGTCACATTTCCAATATTGTAGATTCTTTATGGAATAATCTTTAATATAATAGAAACCTTTGTATAATATTTTGACATTTTCACGTTGCGTCTTTAATAAGGTGTAAGTTTTATTAACTGAATCCCCACTCCATGATAAAACTACGACGCATGCGCACAACCGTTTTCGTCACAGATCAGTTTTCGTTATACCCAAGAGTTAAATTCTACGTAAATTTTTTGATGTGCAGTAAAAGAAAGATTTTTTTGACACTGAGTTAATTTAATGTATATATGTATATATAATTAATTCCTTTTATATGCACTGTAAATGTATTGTTAGCGAATTTATTCTTAAACTAGTAATCTTCAGGCTACAAATCAGTCAGTTAATTTCTACTTTTTTGCGCTATTTTCTTTTGCTGCTTTATCTCTTTTTATGTGCTTGTTCTTGTGTTTAGAATTCAATCAAACAATTAACTGTCTCGTGGTTATAGTAAGGATTACTAAAATTCTTGTGGCCAGCCGAGTAATCTAATATTTTAAAATTATTATCTAATATTTTTAAATTATTATCTTATATTTTTCAATTGTTAATTCAGGTACAAACTTTTGAATTATTATGCTATTAAGAGTACGTTAATCTATCTAATCGTATTTATTGCTTAAAAACTATTTCAACACAAGTATTTTTTAGTTTTTTTTTGTTACGGGGTCAAACCCCTGGTGCAGCTGATTGGGCCGTAAGTTCAAGTGGTCATCCTTGCCTTATTAAAAGCTGTACTCACTGTAGCGGAGTTTTCCATTATGATTTACCCACACGCCAGCTTAGACCTATTATTATGCGGTAGTGTGGGAGTCAAACCAACTAAACATAACCTTTTGGGGACGACCGCCACCCCTACCCTACCCATCTATAGTTCGTTGGCTCTATGGGAATCATCATAACGGAAGGAAGAATTTACTATCGTACCTTAGTGCAGCAGCAATCAATTTTACTTCGCATCGGGCTTCCTTCCACTACTAACATGAACTAAAATTTTTATAGAAACATGCAATTACCATAGTGTTCCTACTAACTTCAGATTAAGGGATACGATTAACTGAAAACAATGGATGGCACCTGGAACCGAAACCGTTACTTCGAGAACACTAATTAAGCGATCCGTCAGTTACTAATGATTTTTCTATCTCATATATAAATGATTTTGTTCATTTCAAAAAAAATTACTAGCAAAGTTATAGAAATTTTATGAAAAGCTAAAAATACTAATAGTAATACTCTAAATGTCACGATAGGTAAGTTCTAGTCGATGCCTGCTGTGATTTCTTATAAAATCGAACAGTTTAGACATATAGACTTTTTTTATGTGTGATTTTTAGTCACTGATAATGACATTAAACGATAACTACTATATGTAGTGATAAGTCTATTACTATAATAGGGTTTTACATTCAATAGTGTCACTTTACCGTTCAATAACGTCACTTATACAACGCGTGTGTTAAAGTTGAATTTTAATAATAGAATTTAAATAGAAACTATATATTATTGCTATTCAAAAAAAAATTAATGTTTATTAATGTGCTAAAGTTTTACAATTTTATATATAGTGGAATATTTAAACAGCAATGAATCAATGGTGTAACCTGATACTGACATTTTCCCAATAAATAAATTAACATATAAATTTGATTCATATAATACCCATATGAAAGTTTAGGATCAAATAAGAAAATTAGCTATTATGTATTCTAATAATAGGGCGACTAGTACATCCATATCTAGATTGGTTTCATTATCCAGTAGAAATGTGCCATATGTTTTTTCATAATACCTAAAATTGGCAGAAATACAATAGCCACAATAGATTGTGACACAAGATCAAAATGAAGTAGAACATTATTAAAGGTTAGAGTAGGAAAATATCCGGCAATAATGTTAAATGACCTTTCGCATAAAGCTCATGTAGTATTAGCAATTGATGTCTGTACCATTGCTATTAGTAAATGCATAAGGGGATTTCACTTAATTCTAAAAACTTTAGAAACTGTGCCAGAAAGGAAAAATTGTCATACATCTATTTTATGCTTGTATATGTTACGTCAAAGGGTTTCATTTTAAACTATTTTAAGAAAGAGATAGTTGCTTCATTTTTATATTTTTATTAGTTACAAGGCTTAACCCCTGGCGCAGCTTATTGGGCTGTGAAGTTCAAGTTGGTCAGACTTGCAAATATTAACGCTTAGGCACTGCAGCAAAGTTTTCTGTAATAATCCAACCAGCGACATCACACATTAGCTCCGGCTTGTTATTCTACGTAGTATTGGAATTTAGCGCACTAAAAGTAAACATCCTCGTTTTGGGGTGACTACCACCTCTACCCTATCCATCTGTTCAACGTTAAATCTATGGGAATCACTTTAGCAAAGGCAGGAATTTACTATCGTACCCTAGTGCATCAGCACTCGATTTCAGCATCCCATTAGGGCTTCCTCCCACTACCAGCATTTACTATAATTTTTGATAAACATGCAATTACCATAGTGTTGCTACTAATTTCGGAAAAAGAGATACGATAGACAGGGGACAGTAGATGGCACCAAGACTCGGAATCAGCGAGCTGTGCCATCTGTCCGCTCTTCATTTTTTATAGATGTTGGATTCTGCGTTACGTCGACAAAGCATAATGGTGGTTCTTCTTCTGGTAGTTCTCCATATATTACTATAGGTTTAAAGAAGAGCCGCAAAATTTCCATTATAACATTATTAATTAATTTGGGATACTAAATTTCTTTATAAATAAAGTTACAGTTAACTTTATTTATAGTTTAAAAGAATATTCGATTTAATTAAACAGTAAATGCCTAGAATTAGATATAAAAAATCAAATTTTCTTTACATATAACGCAGGACTCATCGCTCTAATGGATTTCAAGAAATCCTTAGTAATGAAAATACTCATTTTATGTATTAGGCCTGTTCTTACTAATTAAAAAATCCTACCGAAAACTTTTTTACCACGTGAAAAAGTATGTTATAAAATGAAACAATGTTAAATATTTTATTTGAAAACGAATTTACATCAATAACGGGAATGAATGTGAATCATTTGATATAAAATTTACAACTTTTATTCCAAAATTGTTAATTATGAAGTAATAATTACATAACAGATTTTTACTTTCTGAATATATGAAATCAATACAAAAAATTATTCAAATCACATCATAATCAAATATCAGCTAATTCTTAATATTTTTTCCATTTTCTCTTATTATTAGTCTACAAATTACAAATTGCTATCTTACACAATACAATTTATATATAAATTAGATGTATACAGAACTAAAAATTCAATTTTACGAACTGTGGACAAAGTGACGCTATTGAACAAGAAAGTGACGTTATTGAACGTCACTTTCCCTATATATCTAAGAAACTTTTGTGATAAATACTAAGATATTGCAAATTGACTAAAGAATGGCAGATGATTTAGTATTTAATTTAGAGGCAATATAGAAAATAATATTTAGATATAATATTAATATTATAAGGATAGAAATATTGACGAAATACTTATAAATAAATAAATATTTTGAAGAATGTAATGATGTCACTAATATTATTAATACTTATAATTCAGTAAAAATCATTTTAGAATTTGTCTATAATGCCTGTGTGTAATTTTTACTTATAATTTGGTAAGTTTTTTTAATTTATAATAAAAATCAGTTTCAAACATGAACTAGCTTATAAACTCAAGTGCAAACTTTAAATTTTTTATAAAATTAAATTTATGAAATGAAGCATAATTATTCATAAACATGTTTTGAATATCTTTTCTTAGCGTCTGAAAGCGCAAAAAAAGTGAACTCTTCTTACCTGTGTAAAAATACTATCCGATTTTCAAATAATTGTTTATTTTAATGATGACGTTTTTTCCATAATTGTGGTGGCATTACAGATAATTACAAAAACAGAATAATTCTTGTTTTCTGTCCTACGTAGTAATAAAACATCGAGTCTAGTAATTGGGGCATTGAATATTTATTTCATACAGTTTGACTACATAGTTGAAATTAATGATTATTTTTGTTATTAATAGAAGTTAATATTCTGCTAAAAATTTGATAATTTAAAAAAAAATTTATAATATAATATTTATATTATATCATAAATTCAAGTATCGAAAATTTAGAAAAATGTTCTCTGATTATGTCAATCCTGTAAAGCGCGTTATTTTTGATATTCTAATTCAATACTTTTGAACAAAAATACAACATAGAATCACGTAAATACGAAATGCTCTTCTAATAGTAGAGATTCTAGCATATTTATAGAGAATTTAAGCGGTATCTAATATCAACTCCGACATAATGTTCAATTTTAGTATAAAGTACACATTTTATATAATAATTCTCTACATAATAGTTATACTGTTCTTTTGATAAAAATCTCCATGGTTGGATGTTTACAAGAAAACAGAATAAAAGTGTTATAACTCCCATAAAGTGAAAAACTAAAGATAGCATCTCTTCTTATAAAAGATTTTATATATTTTTAGAATAGTTATTTTGTCATATCCTAATATTATACGATAAGTGCTATGTTGCGCATAATAAATTTAGTTCCTTTAAATACTTTAATCAAATAATTGGCTTAAAATCTCTCTGTAGCACCATACATGATCAAATGCATACTATCAATATGTTGTCACGTCAGGTTTTCCTTTTGACTATAACCAAGAATCAAAAATATGGCTAAATATGTAAAAGATAGTGTGTCTATACATTAGCTGTAACATAATTCAAAAAAACATATTCAGCAAACACGATTTTAATTTTCAAACCGATATAATTCTTTCCGTAAAACTGCGTGCACTCTCGTAGTTAACTGTTTTATAAAAATTATTTAAAACCACCGGAAATAACATTGATAGGACTAAAAATAGATTTGTCTTAAGAAGTTGGTATCAATAAATATTTTTAATTTTGTATCATTAAATAGCTTCGTATAAAAATATGAAATTCGCATAAGCAGATCAAATTTATGATATATACAAGTAACAGCTAAATTTTGACTATGAAAAGAATCAGATTTATTGTATATTGTAAACCCTTATCAAAGCTTTCAAGCCATAAGTTAGTATTGGCAAAATACTAATTTTTATTTGGTATTTAATGCAGAGTAATAGTAACTCTAAGAAATTATAATACTTCAAAAGAATTTGAAATTTAATTGTTTTATCGTATTCATTCTTGTTTTTTATTATTTTGTAGACAATATTGATGTTTATATTAGCAGTGATAGGGAGTTTTTCTTGATTTAGCTATAAATTCCCTTTTCGCATTAAAATATTATAGCTTTCAATAGACTTTTCAACATTATTCATCAATTATAATGCGTCATAAATATGCTTGATATTAAAGCTCTTATTCAATATATTAACTTGAAGTGGTGTTTTATATCTACCATTTACCTTTTTCAAAAATACGAATTTGATATAAAACTTTAACCACAATTATTTTACAAAAAAAATACTTAATCTTCGCATTCCTTTGAATCGAAATGCGTCACAAACAAATGCAATCAATGAAACAAATAGAGATATAAAGTAATTAACTAGAATATACATAATCTTGACAACATCATATAACTCCAAATTATATTGATAATCTAAAATATCTATATGAATGAATTTTTTAGAACTTGAAGTAAATTATATTAAATTTTATAAGCTACATTTCTCATAGTAGTAACTAGCTAGGAAAATCTTAAAGATACAATGTAGAATTCTCTAATGTTAATATCAAAACAAATTAATTTATCATAAATAGAAAAAATATTTAAAATTTTTGTCATTATTTGTGAGTAAAAGAATGCATGTAAGTATACTCAAGTGATTTTGTTTTCAAAATCAACAAATATAACTTTTTAGGATCATAGATCATAATCTAGGTATATCTAATGTTGTGTCAGTATTTTTCAAGCAAAAAAGACAAACAATTAAATTAAATAGTATAACAGCGAAAAAGTAGTTATTCAATTACAAAATAAATAATAGAGTTACTATTTAGTTTAGTAGGGGGTGAATAATTTTTATGTTAATAAGGCTTCCAAATCGAGCTTACGTGCTGTATTTATGGTACCATGTTATTGACACCATACGCGGACAGATGGCTTAGAACTCATGACTTTGGAGTCATGAGTTTGAATCCCGGTGCCACCCACTGTTTCCGGTCTATCGTATCCCTTAATCCGAAGTTAGTAGGAACACTATGGTAATTGCATGTTTCTATAAAAAATTATAGTACATGTTGGTAGTGGGAGGGCAAAATCGAGTGCTGATGCACTAGGGTACGATACTGAATTCCTGTATCTGTTGAGGTGATTCCCATAGAGTCAACGTCCAATAGATGGATAGGGTTTTATTAGCTCAAAAACGAGGATTTCCATTTTTAGTGTGCTAAATTCCAATACTACGCAGAATAACAAGCCGGAGCTGTTGTGTGGTGGGTGATGTCGCTTGATTGGATTATTATAGAAAACTCCGCTGCGGTGCCTACAGCGTTTAATGAAGCAAGTCTGACAAACTTGAACTTCACAGCCCAATAAGCTGCGCCAGGGGTTTAGCCTCATAACTAAAAATTAAAATAAAAAATAAAAAAAAATGTTATTGACACTTGTAAAGGTAGGGTGGTGTGACTGCCTAATAAGTCTTCAGATTAAGTTCATACATTTTTTGATGCCGTCGTAGTCATGGCAGTATGAAAGCTCTGTTCAAGTTAGTATAGGAAAAAGAGAGTTTTTTAATTTGCCTCCTTCATCTTTCAGCTAAAGGGGATGCTAAGTCGTAGGCACAGCGTCGAACTTATCTATTTAATTCAAGTATCTATATATGCTCTAAGAATAACGTCATATTTGCACTATCTCCAGTTATAGTTATAAATTGATGGCTATACTTCATTTAATTAATGAAGTATCACACTATAGTCATTCAAACCATTAAACATTATTTTAAAGTGGCTTAATTATAAAATCCATATTTTTATGATGTAGAAGAAACACTGAAGACGTCAGTAAAATAAAAATTTACTTTAATGCTATAATATATCAGTGATATACAGTAACAGAAATTCGAGTTGTTCCTTTCTAGTAAAATCTGTATTCTATTGAATAGACGAAATATAAACCTAGCATAAGACACATTTTACGTTAATAAAATCATTTTATTTCACGCGAATGTATATGTAGCTCGAATATAAAGTTAGCAAATATAGTAGCAATATGTCATATTTTGTATAATTTTTTTATATATAATTTTAATATGTATCAAAAAGAAGTATATATCGATTAAAAGTCACGTTATACATTATAAAATTTCAAAATTATCTCTACTGATAGTGTCATATCGAAATAAGTGTAGAATAATCAAATTAAGTTAGCACATAAATATAATGAAATGTCTTTATTCGCACAAAAGTATATTCCTTCTTTATCTTAAATATTGAATATTATATTATTTAAACGTAAAAAAGTTTTAATTTGCTTTGATGAGTAATGTTGTGTTCTTACAAATATTTTGTTTAAAAATGATGCCAATGAGTTCTCTATGTTTGGATTATCGGGTCAAAAAAATTTTTAAAATGTACTAAAACTCATAGCTAGTATGTAATTACAGTTAATGTATTGTAAAAATAAAATTTTTTTTTAGTTACGAGGTTAAACCCGTGGCGCAGCTTATTGGGCTGTGAAGTTCAAGTTGGTCAGACTTGCTTAATTAAACGCTGTAGGCACCGCAGCGGAGTTTTTGCCATCATATCCCAACCACATGACATCACACACCAGCTCCGACTTATTATTCTGCGGTAGTGTGGGAATTTAACCCACTAAGCATCCTCGTTTTGGGGCGACCACCACCCCTACCCTATCCATTTCTCGGACGTTGGCTCTATGGGAATCACCTCAACAGACGCAGGAATTTACTATCGTACCCTAGTGCATCAGCACTCGATTTCGCCCTCCCATCAGGCTTTCTCCCACTACCAGCATGTACTATCATTTTTTTATAGAAACATGCAATTACCATAGTGTTCCTACTAACTTCGGATAAAGGGATACGATAGACCGAAAACAGTGGGCAGCACCGGGATTCGAACTCATGACCTCGGGGTCATGAATTCGAAGCCTATACTACTAAGCCATCTGTCCGCTATTGTAAAAATTAAAGTAATTGTAAAATACTATATAATCTTATGCATTTTTTAGAAGTTATTTATTTCTTAGCTTCTCTAGATCAGAGCCGAAAATTCTAGCAATTTATAAATTTTTATTTTTTAACTTAATTTAAAAAATCGTAATAGATTGTTTGAATGTTATTTTTCTTGTTAACTAATTTAACTAGAAATGATTAATCAGTATTAATACTGATCTTCAGGTTTAATTGTTTCTGTATAAGTCATACATGCACATAATTAAAATAAATTTCTCTTTGAAAAAATATTGAATTAATCACAACTACATCTAATGAAAAATATTTCAATGCTATTTGTTGTCTTTAAAAAAAATAAGCCAATGTCACTTATTTCAGTCTCTACATTATTTAATACAAAAGTAATGGTATAATTATCACACATATAATCAGTCTGCATATATATCATTGTAGCGATGTGCGTAAAATTTATATTGAATAGGGCTTATTATTACGATGAAAAAAATTAAAACTTTGCTTAGAATATCTCTAAATTGTCCAAAGTATATCAAAACTCACAATAAAGACACTAATATTTTTAGAAAGTAAAGAATTAAATTAATATGATCAGTAAGTAATATTTTCATTTCACTCTTTTGATATATAAATCATTTATTTTCTAACAATATGAGATTAAATAGTATTTAAAAAGTGAGAATTATTATCGTCTAAAATTTTTAATATTTAAGGCGTGCAAACTATAAATCTGTTCCAATAATACTACAAAACATCCGACTTTTATTTATCACATCAAAAAATTTAGAAAAATTCATTTTCTTAGCCTAAGCATGTTGTTACGGTACTGAGCTTTTCCTTGATTTTTTTATTTAAAATAAAATATTTAAAAACGTTTAATTATAATACGTTGCAGGCAATCTTTAAGAGCATAAAATGAATAAAACTCTCAAAATCTGTTTCACGTACACAAATCTTGTTATCTGAGACCATTTCTCACGACGATTAATATTATTGCTTTTTGTATGTTATAATTTCTTATAGGATATCTAAGAGAAAATATTTCGGTTTTATCAATGATACCTCCTCTAAAGTCAAGAGTGATCAAATACATGTTGTTATCTATGATTTCTGACAGTTAGTTATTTTGATACACTATGATTTGTGAATTTCTACCATTTTAAATCAAAAGATTATTTTTAATTTTTTCAAATTCAAATAATTTATTCTTTAAATAGTTTTAATGGCTAATTGTATTCAAATAAGGAATCGAGCACACTAGAAGTTGTTGCTATTAATTTAAAAATTAAAATATTTCGTTTATCATAATAGAGTGTTTGTGAGTGCTTTTAATACTACATAAATAAGTAATCCATAAATTAAGAATCAGGAAATTTTATTTATACAAAATTAAGAATCAAGAAATTTTATACAAAATTATACCCTAAATTATATTTTCACTGAGTTTTCGGCATATTTTAGGGATTAATAATTACTTAAAATAATGTTACATATAACGTACAACAAAATAATTTATTTATGTGAGTTATAATTCGATTTTGTTATTGTCATCTTAGATAAGATAAGATATACTTTACATTGGAATCATATATAGTTAAGAGTCTAATTTTCACCGCTCTTTTAATTTTAATCTGTTATATTTCATATACAAAACGATTATAAAATTTTATAAAAATTGTTATCATCAAATATAGTGAATTATTTTATAATTTAGTCATAACACATCGTATTTCGAGTAGCACTATCAAAGAGAAATTAATAATGAGCCACATTTAGTCTAAAAATTTTTTCTTAAAGTACAATTGCTACTACTATTGCTGTCATTAAAATGAAAATAATTGTGAATCAACATAATAATACCTCTCAAATTTTAGAGTAAGAGATAAAACAATAGTGTGAAATTGAAGTTTTTTGCCGTATAATTTGATATTTTGAGACTGACAAATTAAAATTTTTAACGATAGAGAACTCAAGACATGAGTTCTCTATCGTTATTATTTTTATTTAAATCTATTTAATTACTATTTCTATAGAAGAATCGTTAAATTCTAGTATTTTAAATCATTAGTCATTCTTAAGTGGTAACGCCTCTTATGAATTAAATAAAAAAATCAAGTTGCATAATTTTTTTCTAATTCTTCATATTCAATAGTAAAAAATATTATTTGTTAATTCAAAAAAAGTATCTATATAATTATACTATTATCACTCCAAGTTTTTTATAATCGTACTAAATGACATTTAAGCTATTAAATTCGGACAAAAAGTGTATTAGTTATCTTACTTAAATCTATCTAATATGGTTATTTAGATGAAATGGGATTTTTTTTATGAGTGAATATATACCTATATTAAAGTTAAAAATGAGTGTGGACCTACAATTAGTGGCTTATTCCAATAACTGAAGCAGGAGAAATTTTCGAATGAATCTATATTACCCATTAGGTATTTATTAACACTCTGGGATATATAAGATATGAGATATGAGAGTTGTTATATAATTTATGTCTTTTTAAAATTATAAATTGATACGTCATTATTACCGTGTGGTTTAAATTCATAGTTGATTATTAATTTTAAAATGTAGTATCCACTCATACTTTTTCAATAGTCTAATTTTATTGCTATCTTAGTGCCATAAATGAAATAAAACTCTATCATAAGAATTGCGCTATTTTAATATAAAACTGACAACCCCTTTATTAGTAAATAGTTTATATATCTCTAGAAGGCAAACTTGCGTAACTTTCCAACTAATTAAGACTCTTAGCATTATATTTATTCGTCCTTTTTGTTACATTCAAGGTCATTTATTAATTAACTAATTTTTCTAAAATAAAATTATTTCCTATAGACTATAATTCAGATCCTAACACTGACAAATGACAAATTACAAATGACAAACTTTGCTAGTAACTAATAATTTAGAATAAGTTTATTTTAAATGCTATATAAAGAATTTTAATAACATTTTGTTTATTTTTTTATTACATTAAATTTACCTCTATGCTCTATAAAACACATGAAATCGGAATAAATGGTAAAAATTTTGATGCTTAATCGTGTATAGTATGGCACATTAATGTATCTATTGTACCTTAAACTTATATTATTTTTAATAATTTTTCTTTTTTAGAAATTTTTATTAATATTATTTCAAACTTTTTAGAGAGTGAATTTATAAATAATGTGGAAAATGCCCCATAAATCAAGACAACGTAGAAGCATAAATAATATGGACATCTTATTAGTAATCATTATCACACAGGCACCTGTATGTCTTATTATAATCATATTTAATATAAACTATGTATTAAAAATTTGATAAAGACGCTCTTTTTCTATTGGACTCTATAATCTTTTGATTAAAATAATTCATTATTAAATCATCCGACCCATTCAAAAGTACAGATACCTTAAAATAGAAAACTTCTACCTTATGTTGCTATTATATAAAAAATCAAATTATAATGCTACTTATTTAATATATATATAACTCTTAGATAAAATAAAATTAAAAATTTCTTTAAGATAAATTATTTTTAGTATTAATTTATGTTCTGTAATATTACATGATTCTAAAATAAAAAGGTAAATTATGATAATATCATTGAAAATATTTTTCAATGCATTGCTAAATACTATTCAGCAAATACTTATTGTCTTAATTTTTCCGCGATATAATTATAAAAATATTAATGAATTAAAGAATCTGGGGCTTTTAACAAATTCTCTTGAAATAATCGTGACGTGAGAGTGATTAATTCTCGTAAATCGTTTGTTTAATTATGTTTTAGAATTCTTATAAACAAACAATTAACGGATTATACGTTTGGAATGGCTTTCTAAAGTTGTTTTGAGAAATTTTTGTTTATTATGTATTTAAAAAATGTTTATTCACTTTTATAATGATCAGTATAAAAATGCTACATAAAAAATGGTATAATAATTATATTTAAAAATGATTTAGACACTTTTTAAAAATTATTCGAAATGCAAAAGTAGTATTATATAACGATTTAAAGTTAAATATTTAATTTTACTGTTATAGATTATTTATGTGCAAAAAGTTCTGTATAAATGGCATTCTACGAAGCATTTTAAACTAATAAATTAAGTGCGACGTCTAAAATTCTTATTAAAAAACAGAATCAAAGTTCTTTATATTTAAATTAAAGATGCTTTTAGGGACTCACTAGATCATTTAATACGTTCAAAAGTATTAAATGGTATCAATCTCCAAAAATTCATTAAACTATAACTATAGAATTTAAATAGTAATTTATAATTGAATTTTATTAACAAATAGTAAAGTTGAAGATATGTTAATAACATAGATTAACTTGTAAACATAATTTTATGTTTTTTATCGACTTGATGTGAAACAACTAATTGGTTTCTAGGCGATCGTTTATTCAAATTAATCTGCAAAAGTTTAGGGAAGAATGATTTTTTAAAACGATGTTGAAAATCAAGAAAAATATTGAATTTGTAGATATAGAGTATAACCATTGATATTTACTATTTACTATTTATTTACGACGCCATTTTATTTATAATTTCTTAAAAAACAGCTACTTATAATTTGTTTTTAACTAGCCTAAAATTTCCGCAGTACTTGATGTTACAATGTATCTAATCTTTTCTTTTGACGTGAATCATAAAGTAAATACCACTAAATTAATTCCAAGATAATAATTTCGTTTATCTCAAATGCACCAGTAAAAATATATTATGCAAAAATAATTTTTAAATTTTTTCTTTATTTTTGTTAGAGATTATCATCAATAATATAATACTGGAATTAGTATTTATCAAGCCCAATTATCCTTACAAGCCGTACTATATATCATATGAAAATTTTACTAATTGACTAAATAATTTCTGATTCTTCTACAAATCAGACAAAATTTCTTTAAAGTCTTATTTAGGTTGAATTAAATAGTCAACACGCTTAAAAGCTAATTAACTATCTGCTATTTTCAGAAGTTTCATAAAATTAAGATTTAGCTATCAAGAAATTGATTAATAGAATAATTAAAAATTGTCTGAAATTTAATAAAATATAATTTTGATAAATATTTTCCATTAAATTTAAAAGGATCTAGAAATATGAAGGATTTATATAAAAACTGTTATTTGAATTGCAAAATTCATCAAATGTATTATAAGAGAAATTTAAAATTATTTTTAGTATTTTTAACGGAGTTATCTGCAAAGTGACAAGTAGTAGTTGAACGATTTTGCTATTGGATTAAAAACCTCTAGATCTAGAAGATAATTTTATAGATGTTATATTTTAGATTGTTTAGTAATATGTTGCTAGTGTTTTATATCTGTAACGTTCCACCATTCTAGAATTGGTGTAGGTACAATAAGAAGTGGTGAATAATTGCCAGGTGTCATCATGCTTAAAGAGCTCAACAGAAGTATTTTAAATAAAATAAAATAATTTTAAATATAATAATTTTAAATAAAATAATTTTGAATAAAATAATTTTAAATAAATTAATTTTAAAAAAAAATAATTTTAAATAAATTAATTTCAAATAAATTAATTTTGAATCAAATAATTTTAAATATAATAATTTTAAAAAAAAATATGAGTTATATTCTTACAGGATATAATGAACATTTCAAGCTCATCCAGATATAGGAAAATAACCAAATAATCATTTTAAAAGGTCCTACTAATACATACTTAGTTAACCCTCTAATTCAATTAAATCAAAATTTTAGACACTTAATAAAGGATCATGGCATTTATTATTGATTTTTTATAAATCATGCTTTTCTTGTCTTATAACTTGTGTCAGATAAGTGAGAGATTGCAATAATATGTCATAGAACTTTTCCATTAGTGCACTTATCGATTAGGTAGGTGGTCATAAAAAGTTGACTTTTTTAGACCTATTTTAAAGGTCAAAATCGTAAAAATAATCGACTATAACAAAAAGTTGTGGCAATATAAAACATGGTTTAGTTTACTTTTATCAAACTTACTATAATTACAAAGTTATATTAATTATAAATAAAATAATTTTACTCGTTTATACAAGTGTATTGTTAATTTGCGAATAAATCGAAAAGTTGTGCGCGAAAAATACTTCCAAGCGCATGTGCAAACATAATATGTATTTAAATAAGTAGCTTTTCCGAATTTCCATCAATATATTTTTCTTGATATTTAGGTCATTCATACATTAAGTAAAATTTCATTAATTGCGTATAGCTATAATTAATTATAAATTTTTGTTGTAAGCCGTGTTATTTTTCCATTTTTAGTTTTTACCATCTGAAATTCAATGTCATTTTCTAAGTCTCTTTGATATATATTTTTTATCATAGAATGTATTTAGCTCTCTGTGACATAATTTGAATTTGTTAAATAAAATTTGCAAAATTCTCATTAATTCAAAGTAAGCGCTTTATTATGGAAAATTAGCCATACGCATGCCTAATTTTATTCGAAATTTTTTTCAAAGTATCTGGAAAAACTAGTGAGGCCAATTTGTGAGCAAGTAGGTGATTTTTTGTGATAACCCAATATACTTTTGTCAACAAAAGCAATTTATGATTAATTTACATTCATGATTCTGGTAATAAATTGTTCAATCTAAGCACTGAATTTTAATTAAATGTATTCTACAGGAATACATTCAATGAAACTGAAAATTTGATATTGTTTAAAGCGACATATGCTACAAACTATACAATTAATTATGTTTTGGAAATTTTTCATTTTCATTTTCATTCGCATTCTCATTAATCTATATGAATGTACCATAATAATCACCTTCTTCTTTACTTTTAAGTCAACTATAGTCGTAAGACGGAGTTTTTAAATTCTTTAACTTGTGAATAACATGAGTTTGTAAAAAACTTTCTTAGAAATTTTTAATCAAATACTCATTCAGATTTTTTTAGATTAGATAAATTTTCAGCTTTGCAAAAATAACGATTCTCTCATCTACACAAATTTCACAATCGTATATACATATTACTTCACATCAAAATGTAGTAATATTCAGTTCCCAGAGATTCTTCTTTTTGTCAAAAATTATCGACTTCTTAAGCGAATGTTTCAAATGTTTTTTTGAGTATTCTCATTATTTTTTAATATATTTTAAAACAGAATAAACATCATGCAAAATTTATGCAGTAATTTTTGCCATATTTTGAATCTCAGACGAAAAACTCTGTTCGATACATCTTTCTAGATGGTAGATTGTTATGATTTTCTCTGAGATAAATAAAAATCCTTTAAATTTTGATCAAATCTCTTCTAACGTCGTCAGGAGACAAATAAATTACACAACTAATGTTTGGTAAAGAAATAGATTTTATAACATTTTAAATCTATTTCTTTTGAAGTATGAATAATTTCGAATTAAAAAGTTTACATATTTTCATGCAAATCAGATCCACCCTAAATTTTGTACTCATGCGACAATTTCCCTCCTTATCTAAATTGCTATATTCATTAAAGGGAAAATAGTACAAGTTCAATATTAATTTATTGCTTTGTAGAAAATAATTAAATTTAAGTATATATTTAAAAATAATATACTTATATAGTTCAAAAAAAATGTAATGAAAATTTGCAAAATTAATAAAATAAACATCCAATAAAATTAGTAGAAAAATTATATAACTAACAATTCGCAATATATGTAAATATACATGTTATATTGACTTAACCAACAAAAAAAAATATATTAAAAAACATTCATTTTCTTAAAATAATGAAATCATGGGAATAATAAACAGCACCGAATATTGCCGAATACGATATAACTTCGGTTATAATCGGTGAATATATGTGTTTTATAAATTATTAAACTTCCGCTTAATAATTTATATATATATGAATTGTAAATGAGGATTCGTCAAACATCTTTTGCAGTTAAATAACTTAAAGGTTATTATCCATATTAGATTCAACTTTTGAAGTAGTTAATTATTGTATTAATAATTCAAAAATAAATAGTGAAATTTCTTATATTATTACTTACCTATACAAAAAATTGTTAGATATAAGCTATCTGATATGTTTAAAGTTAAAATTGCGATGATTTCAACGCAGTATGATTCATAATTGCCAAATTTTAGAGTGACTGAAGAAAAAATAATTGTACTATTTCTGCAAGTATGCGGCAAAATTAAACGTAGAAATAGCACTCAATAAAATGGCTAAGCAATTTGGCAGAGTTTATGGTAAAAAAAATGTTTGAATTACTTTCTGTATAATTATCTTTATCGTAGCGCTGCCAGATTGGCGTTTAAATTAAAAGTTACTTGATATAGGCAGTAGCCTAAAAAAGAAATAATGAAATTTCTTAATTCTATTAATGCATAATAATTAAAATCATATTGACAAGGATTTGTCAATATGATAACAGAATCACAAGAAACTTTGACTGACACCGATTCTATTAATTAAAACTTAATTACTTAAGTCAGACTGGAATAAATAGTTAAATTATTAATAGGTGGTAGTTAAAAGACAACGAAAATTTTCGAAAAATTATAATGAGAAAATTATCTTAGGAATTTTTCATAAGAAACAATATACTTTAAATAGGATAACGTATGTTGTGTGTGAAATGTTTTTATGTACTTGAACACTTTAAATATACTATCAGAATATTCCAATGAACTTCTGATGATAAATTTTTTTGTTACTGGTAATTTTACGTCAAATCACGTTTCGTATGATTATTAAAAAAGACTTTGTAATTCTTAGAATTAGCTAGTAAAATCGTAACAAACACATCCAGGGTTATTATTTTTTATGAAAATTTTATAAAATCTATTATGCCACTCATTACTTTAGTATATAAACCACAATAAGTAATATAAATAAAACATATCAAAATAAATAAATAGAGCCAACTATTAAGCCTTATTTAATTTTTGATTTTTGATTTTGATTTTTATATAGGAAGAGAAAGCAAAATTCATTAATCTCTATAAAATTAAAGTTTTTTTAATTTTTATTCAGATAGAACATGTTATAAACGAGTAATTCATTGAGATAGACAAAACATTAAGTAGAACCGTGCCAAGATATCAAATAAAATATACTATAATTCTTTGTTCAGCATCAACTTATTTTATAATTTGTTTATAGAGGGATATATAGTAGTAAATTTTGACTGACAGTTGCTGATCATCCATGTAACGAACAGAAAAGTTTGTGTTTATAATATAAGCTATTATGGTGTTAGGAAAAGTCGTATTTTATGATTATTTTTTTCGTTGATTTTAGTAAAAAGAAAAATTATTATTTGATGAGACCATATATCTTCCTTACATGATGTAAAAATATTCCTTCAATCAAAGTATAATGTAATGTTCCAAAGTTTAGTATCGGTGACAACGCATGTTAATGTAGGCTTATATGTAGATCTATTTTGTTTTTTTAAACTAATATAAACTACCATCCTGACACATATCAATTTTAATTAACTTTATTTTAAAAAATAAACAATGTTAATTTAAATTATGTACTACTTTAGCTTAGAACATAAACTGATGTATAATAGTATAATACGTCTTAATAAAAATTTGTCCCATTTTCTAATTGTTTATGAATTAGAAAAATAATTGTTAAATACTGTAATTAATGGTGAATGGTGAATAATAGAAATAATTTAAAATTCAAACAAGAGCATTATAATTTCGAATTCAAATGATTACTGAGTTTTATTAAAGTACATCGATGATATACAGTTTGGGGAATTTTCTGAGTTCTAGACAATTATCGTATATTACTATCTAACTATTGATTATTGTTTGTTATATTTGTACTCTTGCAGCAATTTTATTAGGAATTAGTTCAAAAATCAATCAGAATTAAAAGCAGTGCAAACTTTCTTAAATACCCAAAATGCATTAAAATCTAGAAAATGCATTATGAGCAATAATCAAGACTATTAAGTTATACAAGTTTATTAGTTAAATAATAAGAGAAAATAAAAATATTTTCTAATGATCTATTTCAAAAAAGCTTCAAAATTTATCTTTATTATAGTTTAATTAGAGAAAGCCAAATATCCAATAAGCCTATAAATGTAAATGTAAATGTAAATTATAGAAAGTCACATACAAAAATATAGGTAAAGGGCCACAATAGTACTTTAACATATAGCAGTATAATAATTAAAAAGATAAAAGTTTTGATTATGATAGTCTACTAATAATTTAAAATAGCATTTTTCATTGAGAACTTGTAAGTCTGATACTTTTCAATTTCATTTAAAAAATTTTTTATGGTAACACAATAAGTATAATTCTAAAAATTTAATTTAGAAGAATTAATTTCACTTACAACTTATAGCAATATAAATCTCTAAGATATTCACATAAGAAGTAAAAATAAGATCTATTAGCGTATTTATTGGAAATATGATTTATAAAAATTTGAATAATGTGAAATTATTCCTAACAACGTTATATTGTGATTCTAAATAAATATATATTTGATATCTGTAAGTATTAATATGATTAAAATAAATATTAAAAATTATCATAATAACGCCATCTTGATTGATTATAATTTATAAAGGTTCAAAAATTGGGTAGAACACTAATGTTGTGATAAAAGTTAATGTATTTGTCGCAAACTACTTTAAATTATCTTCTGTAAATTTGCAAAATTTAACAAACATCTTATTTATAAAAGTTTTTTAAGTAAAAATGAGCATATAGACTTTGTAAGAATTATTTTAACACTAAGGAATAATTCGGTTATAAAAATCGTAAGCGCGAAATAATGAAAGAAGTTCTAAAAGCTATTTCTGTAAATCAATCTATATACTTTATAAATTTATCATAGCTTATTTTTCCAAATTTAGTGAATTTTTATATTTATTTTATCAATAGCTCTGTCATTACAATACGATTTAAAGTATGTCATCTTTTTTCACACTGTCCCAGAAATTGGCGTTCTATGGGAGAATTTTAATGAGCGCGCTATAAAAAATATATTATACACAAAATAAGATGTGATGAATCATATAAAAAAGATATTTTGTATACATACTGAATATATTAAACAAAATATTGTGTTTCTTACAAAAAATACTTTATAAGTATTTTGTAATTAAATTGAATTCAAATATTTATTGTAACAATATAGATTGGTAGCTTAATTGATCAAGGTAGAAATCTAAATAATGCATTGTATATAAGCAGATTGCTTATTTTAATTAAGTTTAGATTTTATTGCTATTAATTTTAAATTAGTCATTTAAAATTAATTATTATTATTTTTGTAATTAAATCTATAACAAATGTCTTAAATCAAATCAAATCTAATGTAATTTAAATGTTGTTTTCCCCTCAGTTGGAATTGTCATAATTATTTCCTAATTATCAATATAAAAAGTTTAAATTTTTTAATCATAGCTTTAATAACAGATATATAATTTAAATGATTTCAACATAACATATACTTTTTACTAAATGAAAGAAACATTAATCTTAACAATGTTTCATAGCGCCGTAATATAGGTGCAAAATGGTCGAACTTTATCAATAAAGTTACCTCTTTATTACTCACTGATACATATGATTAATTGTTTTAAGCCTGGATAAGATTTATTTTAAAAATAATAACTAAAAAAGATTTAAACTGCCCACATAATTCAAAACTTAAAAAGTAAAGTCGCATTATATAATTTTGCGCGTAGAGTCTACAATTGGATTGTAATTAGGTCAAGGTTTTAAAGTACAATGATATTTATTTTCCTATTTAAAAAATTCACAATATTAATATTATAAATAGTGTATAAAATGGTCTCGTTATACAATGAGGCGATCCTTCGCTTAAATATTTATTGAGCGCAGTATTGATAATTTAGCTTTTATTGAGCAATATTATAAATCTTTAATAATATTTGTCGTTTACATGATTATTCTTATAAGTATATATACCGATATAATTGTAAAAATCAAAAAGCTTGTAAGCGTCGTAAAATCTGCATGATTCTTGTCTTTTGAAGAATATCTCTTCGTACCGAGTTTACACCTACGCCATATATTAAATATAATTCCTTACCTAAAATAATTACAAGCACCACTATGCAGCTGTTATGAAATAATACAAGACAATTTCAACATTACCACATGCTACTAACATATATACACTATATATGAAGATCAGAAATAGGCCATCAATAATTTTTTCCTTGAATGGGGGTATAAATTATTAAAGTAATTGTACTAAAAATTAATGTTGATTACAATTTATTTGTAATCTTAAAAATTTAACCAATGACCTTTAATGTAATACTATTCTTTATCTATGGTCAATTATATAAATTTTACATACTCTATTTAACTTAAAATAATAACTCAATATATTTAGAAAACTCTAATAATATTGAATTCATTCTCTTCTAATACTCGTAATTTATATGAAATTTATGAGAAATAAATACGACATAATCTTACATTATTGTACTAACACAGTAAAATCTAAAGATAATATACTCGATTAATTTAGTCTGTTATTATTTGACAATTTATTCTAATTACAAATGTTTCTTTATAACAAAATTAAAGACTATTTTGAAGATAAAAAATTAAAGCTTTATGATGCAACAGGTGCATTACTTTGTTTTTGAGACGATGAAATAATCTTTTCCGCCTAAAGGATTAACATAAGGTTGTGAAAGATTACAATGGATTATTGGCCTGGCAAAATTGATGTTGTTTTTGAAGCTAATTAGGGAATGCCTGATATAAACTTTTTTAAATTTAATAATAATTATTTTGTAAACTACTGAAGTTATTAAGATTTATCAATAAAACTTATAAGTATTCTATTAAAGAACTTTAGAATTTAAAACCTTATTTTACAGACAATTCTGTAAATAAATATGACATTAATGTTCCAAGAGGGCAATCTTATGAATCATAATCGTCATTTTATTATATAAATTATAAAAATTTTTTATAATTACCATTATACTTATTATATATATATTCAGTTCTTTATTATACGTGCAAATTCTTATTGAAAAGAACTTTAATAGCTAGATTTAATAAAATAATTTAAATTAAAAAATTTCTCAATATTTCATTTATAGTAATTTACTATAAATTTTATCGAAATAACGCAGAGTAATAAGATTTTTTTACATCGGAATGATTTATCGAGGTATCACTCCGAGTAAAATGAGAATACCAAATTAAAAAAATTATTGGTTAATTAATAACAATTTTACTTATTTGTCATAAATTAAGCACGCAGTTATTATATGTAATTAATTAGAGATGTAAATAGCGCTGAGAATCAAAAAATGCTGAGCTTGGATATTATATAATTACTGACTATTGGATGATTAATATATATGTGTGTGTATAAAAATTAAAATATTAATTTATTTTTATGCTAGTCATGTCAAAGGAATACATTAATCACTGAAATTAGGTATATATAATTATTTCATAACAACTTTACTACATCACATAAGGTAGGGGGTAGACAGAGAACACGAAAAATAGTATTTTTTATATTAAAAATAAGTAAAGAGTGCTAAATGGCCGAATATTTAATTGTAAATAGTATATATATATTAGATAATCTCTACAAAAAATAGAAACCAATAAATGGGTATATACTCTTAATGCCCAATAATTTATATATATATATATAACTGTAATTTTTAAAAATCATCAAAACAATTATATGCAGTCCCTTAAATTACTTTAAATAATTTAAATTCTAAAAAATCAGAGTGATGCCTAATTTAGATCACCAGAATTATGTAAGTGATTTAATTATCTAATTTATAAATTATAATTATTAATTTTTATATTTTATAACTTCAAGTTAGAAAATTTAGTTTTATTTAAATTTTATAAATTAAATTATTTGGTTCTGATAACATTTGTATGTATCTATCATTCATAATTAACAAAAAATTTATTCTAATTTCAATACATTACACGGTATATACAACTCAACATGTTGATTTTAATTTTTGAACTTTTTGAATATTTAGAAAAAACCAGAGACTAAATATATGCAAAATATACGCAAATATATGCAAAATATATGCAAATAGATGCAAAATAGATGCAAATATATGCTAAATGTATACAAATATATGCAAAATATATGCAAAATAATATATGCAAATATATGCGAATATATGCAAAATATATGCAAATAGATGCAAATATATGCTAAATGTATACAAATATATGCAAAATATATGCAAAATAATATATGCAAATATATGCGAATATATGCAAAATATATGCAAATATATGCAAAATGTATACAAATATATGCAATATATATGCAAAATATACACATATTTACCAAACTCAAATGTCACTGACCAACTGATGGAGTGTTATTGATATACAATGTTTGTAGTCGATTAGTTTTAGTTTTTTAGAAGACAGCCTTTCGTAAAATTAGATTAATGTTATTCATGTTTATTCAAGAGTTTGGATAATAAAAGTTATGTTTCTCTTAAAAATCAACGCTATGTATGCGTAGATAAATTTAGGATACCATATATTCTGTGTGACATTAAGTTTGTATTTATTTGTATAATTTCGTTGAAAAAATATATGAAATTATTTTAAAAGCATAAAGTTTAAAATTTACCAAGTTAATGGAATTCTATTAAAATATCTAATATTTTATGTTAAACTATATTATTGTCTTTTTCTTATATTTCACATGAAACATATTAACAGCAGCAAGATTTAGTCTATCTATTTGTATGTCTATATGGAAAAAAATTATCGGCACTCCTGGTAAAGAATGGCCCCGAATTAGGCGGATTAGGGGTGTGCGTAGCTTCGTAAGTTTAAAAAATAAATTTAGTAATATTAGCTTCATCATTGTATCTGAAGAGACGTCAATAAAATTTTTACAAAAAAAAGTATTCTTAGAATAGTTTCACCATTGTGCAAGCAATTTTTAAGGCAAATGATCTTTATCAAGCAAGGTACAAGTCAAATAAATAGGTGTCCATCGCACAAGAAAATAAAAATGTCAACGAACAAAGGAACCTTTTTGGAAAAATCTATAGTTAATTTTACTACATTTATTAAAATTTGTTATTGTTAGAGTACTAAGAAAATAATTTTTCGAGCTGTGGAAGAGATAGCAATAGAAGAAAATATCTTCATAATTAAATGGTAACTTTTTAAAAATTTTAATTCCAGATATTTATTGAAAAATTAATATCAAATTGTACAAATACATGAATTTCTTATCACAAAAGCCAATAATAATGTTGGAAGATGGCCCAAACAACTTTGGGTAGTTAGTGGCTATGATGCCGCTGAGAAAATAGGATTTCTTGTTCTTATAGAGGATAGGAGTTAACTGTTTTTATTCGTTATATTCAAAGATTCATCAAGCTATGAACTATTATTTATTCGATAAGTGGACTGGATATCATAATGTACAAATATCGCAGCTAATCCTCCCTATCTATATATAGTGGTCAATCACTCATTGCGCTTTAAATTAGTAAGAGCTCCTGTTCTTACTAATAATGTGGAATGTAATCTGTAAACGAAATTTAAAACAATTGGAGGTGTCCAAACCACAACACTAGATAGTCATCTTGATGAGTTTCTATGGCGTGAGAAAATGGACTTAATTGTTTAACTGTAATGAACAACATATTTTATAACATTTCATTAGAATTTTTGTTTTAATTAACTATATTAATAATATCATTTATTAATATATATTAAGGATTAGCCGAGGATTACACTGGGACAAATCACCACCAGGTGTGCCAAATTATCTTTGTATATGCATAATTATTCTTTAAAATTTTTATTTGACAATCTTAAGATTCTTCTTTAACTTTAGTCCTTCATTTTGATGTTATATAGTATAACGATCTAATAATTCGTGATAGAATCGTTGTAATATGCGAATTGATCATACAATTTTAACATAAACGGCTTAGTGGAGGTGTTTATGAATCATGTGCAGGCACAAAATCTTCGTGAACGTCTTAGGATTAATAGTCAGCACGCCGAAAATGAATATAACGATCTCTTCGTCTGAATTATGCGCAATCGATATAGATCAAATCAATGCATTCTTTTTAGATTGCTTAAGTTATAAAAAAGAATATTGCGTCCAATTTTTGATTTATTTTGAGCTAATAAAAAGTGTCGTAAAATGTTGTGACGATGACATAACATTGACCAAACATATAAATACTACAGATGGTTACATCTTTCGATGCAAAAAATGCCTGAAACTGGTTCCATATTATGGAATGACTTTTGAGCTAAATACAGACAACTTAACTCTATCGGCTGCTTTCATGAAGTAGTCAATACTAATCGAACTGAAAATATATGGGGACCATGTAAAAGAAAAATAGCCAACGTAAGAAACAAACGCCCTGTTTCAATCAAAGGGTATTTAAGTGAATATATTTTCAACAAAAAATAACGTATTTTCAGCGATAATTAATCAAATAAAAACTATTTAATCATTTTCCAATTAAATATGTTTCTCTTTATCCCTCGTAATATTTCGTGATCACATGCATGCATGTGATTTCTAAACTCCACGTCAGCCACGTAAACTATAAAGAATCACTCAATTAAAGCATTTTCTATCAAAGAATTGTCGTCATTTATAATCAAGCTTAAAGTACATTACAAAGGACTACAATTGAACTTATTAATTTTATTGCTAATCTTTCAAATAGTAATGATTTTTTTAAAGCTTTATAACGAGATTAAGATTACTAAATACTGCTGATTATTGTGGCGCTTATTTAATAAATAATAGCGTGGTCTGATTTAGCGTTTTAATCAATCTTAATTAATATAATTATTAGTATAGCAAGCTACAATTAATATGGATGATACAATAACTATTTTAGATTTACCTTTTTTAACAAATCAATGGGTCTACCTTATTTAAGGCTAAAATTTGGATAACTAATCCCTAATGATTCTGCAAATGCCACAATTACTGTAGAGCGCATTCTGTTTATAAATATTTTAACTTTAAAAAAAATAAAATATATATATACAGCCTACGAATGATTAATGCTGAATTAAAGTATAGTCTAATAACTTTTTGAATATTATGAAATTAATTTTTCTCCAAGAATTACACTCAGTTTTAACCTGATATTTCACTTTTACCACACAAAAATTTTATATGTTTTATTGTGTAAGAATTGCGGCTATTTTAGCCTATAGTTTTTAAAGAAAATCAAAATATGACTGATTATTCAAAAAATCGAATTTCAGTTATCTGTCATGTATCACATAAGTTGAAAAAATGACCTAAATTAATTATTGTGAAATATGGCAGTTATAGCTTTTTAATTTGGGCGTTAATTATTAATTTATTATGAATTATAAGATACCTATGGCATGTCAAATTTTTTATCTTTAAATGATATATTGAAAAAAGGAATCTTTTTTCCTACAAATAAAAGCATATCTTTAATCTCTATTATGGTTGAGTATTTTTTCATGTAAAAAAATTAATAAAAGTAATAAAACCTTGAAATAAGTCATTTGATACAGAAAAGCTTGTTCTATTTCCAACTAATCAGATAATCATCTTACTTAGTTGATACAAAACGTGGCTGAATTTTTATAGGTCTTAACTTATGGTAGCGATTAACCTTTTAAACCCCAAATTGTGCCGTGAAAAAAATTATTATTTACATAAGGTGACAATATAACCAATACATTTTCTTTATAATCAAAAGTGAAATTCTCTATGACTCGTTTAAATCAAATGCTTATATTAGATATTTACCATATTTTAGAATTTTTTTATGAAATTTATTATAAAGAGCATAACTCACTTTATTAATATTTATTAGTAATACTTAAAGAATCTTTTAAAAAAAAGGATTTCACCCACTTAGCCGCCAATAATACCGCTGTCAAATAAACATGACCTAACTACGTTTAATACATGCTGGACGTGATAATAGTGCATTAAGTGCTGCCTGTTAATTGTTTAATAAACATGTAGCTAAATTTATAAATAGTAAATCCGTAAAATAACGTTGCCATGAGATTTTACTAGAATCATTTAGTTTATAAAATATTTTATAGAACCCTTATCATACTAAATTTTACAAAATCAACTGCCTTTTCTAATTTATAATATCTGCGAGAATATTATTATGTACCTCTTAAACATCTATTTAAAAAGCCGAATCACAATGAAAAAACAAAATTAATAAGCATTTTAAAAATTAGAATTTTTTTTATAATAGCATAAATCGCTTTAACATAAATAATTTAGATTTATTTTTATGACCCCTTAACAAATTAGTGTGAAATCGAGTTTTTTGCAATCTGCTTCATAATTAACACACACTATCTTAAAAGTACATTATTTGATAAATGAATCGATTTATTCTTATAAATAGCAAGGGTATTATAACTTTTGTAATGTCTTTTTACTATCACGATTCTATCATTATCGGTGGATAATAATACAAATTTAATTGCCATTATAATAAATTAGTGTAGTTTTACTAGTAATATGATAACTGATATAGTATATTTTTTATTGAGTCTAAATAGCTAAGTGTACTATATTTTTTCTGCTTAGATTGATTAATTTTAAATAATATTTCGCAAAAAAAAATTATATAATTTATTATATTAGAAAATTATATAATTTGGTATATTAGAAAAATTTAAACTCAAACATAGTTTCTGTAAAAATTAAACAAAGGTAGAGCTTATTTTTTTACTTCCTAAAAGTAAAAATAGAGGCTAATGATTTGCATCAAGAAATGTTTTGAAATTAAATTTGAATTAGAAATATATTATATTAGAGAATGATAAAAGTTCAATTTATCATAATTTAATAAACGTTTTAAAAATAAAAGTCAAAAACCTTGCTTACTGAAATTGCTGTTGTCGTCGTTAGCAGAATTATTTCCTGTGGTGTAGTTCATTTGTGATTCAGAATCAAATGGAGAAATTGAAATGACGCTGTTGATGATGGGGTTGTTATAAGAGGGATCATTAGTATTAGGAGCACTTTGTGGAACTGAACTAATACCATGATGATTTGCTTTCTTGTAATCAGTGTTTCTAGGAGTAATGCTGGAACCTTGAATCAAATTTTCATTAAAATTTTGATTAAGACCTGCTATCAGTAATTCTGGTTGACCATAATATGTTTGAGGTGGCACCACCATTTGTTCAGTATTACCATAGTTAGTGGTTTGTGTGTTGTTCAAACGAAGTTTTCCACGCGGATCTAAAATTTAATAAAATTAATTTTTTATTAATGCTAAAAATTTAGCTATCGAATGTATAAATTAGTTCATACATACCACATATAATATATTCGTATGTGTATGGTTGAGGATTTAGTGGAAGAGCTTTATGAAATGCAAGTACATGATCAATGAATTCCGATGTAATAATTTGTACAGTTGTTAACATGGACAGCATATGTCCAAATTTATTAGGAATAGTAGCATTTATATTTGGATTGCTGGGTATATATGGAGATGGTAGTGTAGAGATAACATTTTCATCAAACAAAGATCCCATAATATTAATATTATTTACAACATACTGCTCAAATAGATTTATCATTTGGCATTTAAGAGTGTATACAAGAGCAGGATTTTCAAGATCATGGTCGCTGTTTGGCGTCAATAATGTGATCATATGTAAAAATATTAAGTCAATACTATTTAGCTGTAACTCCTGCATTTTAAATATCAGATCAGAACTCATCTTTGTGATAAATAACTTTACACGTTCTAATGCCGAATTAATAGTTATGACAGCATTATTTGGTAACACTATATAATCTCCAACATTCTAGAAAAAATTAATATTTATTAGGATATATCTATTTATTCTTATAGATATGTATTATTTAGGTGAGTTTAAAGTTAGGAAAAATTAAACTGAATACAAGCTGTGTGAATTTGACAACTTTTTACGATAAAATATCTGTCATTGATCGATAGATCGATAGCTCTCAAAAGTAACGTTGAATACTATAAATAACTACTTAGATTATGTACTTTAATGGTCAAGGAAATATCATTTTACAAATAAGGGTGTATAAAACAAATATTTATCTCGATATTCAATCACAATAGAATCTATTCATTATTTAAACAACTTTTAATTTTCTGTCAATATATATTCAAGAATTCTTCTTCATATTTAAAAAAATTATTTATAGATCATAAACTAACACAATCAATTGATTATGAATTTTATTTTACTTATGGAAAAATTAATGATTTACTAATTCGTTTGACACAAAGTTTGTTGAGTGTCATTTACAAGTCAGAAAATTTCTCCTAGACGAAATACTAAAAAAAATCTATTTACTTTTTTAATAAATAATAGAAATTTTTAAACTAATTTTTACATTGGTCACTGATAATTAAAAAAAAAAGCTGTTGTAGTATAAAATATAATCAGATAACAAAAACATATCTATTTTGAAAACACATACAATTGTGGTGCCATCTGTATTAAATAATGATCTACCACCAATAGCATATGTTCTAAAAGCAGACGCTAGGACGAGACAATTGGATGTACGACATTTATATAAGGTCCTTCTATCGTTTTCTGAAATCTGTTGGAAAAATGGTATATAATTAACCCAATTAATAAATTTTAGGACGCTGTCTTCAATTATTTGTAATAATTGAATTTCCAATTCAAGCATGTAGAGATTTGGTTTTTCAATCGGAGTCCTTGTTGAGTATGGAACTAAAATAATATAAAAAAGTTTTTGTGACAACAACTTTATTAAATTACTACAAATTTCAAAAAAAATTAATTTTTTATGATTAAATGTAATATCACATTTGATAATGCGTAATAGATTATTATTTATCACCCCGAGATAACTGCGTGCATATTGTCGGACTGGACAAAGTGTGACCTTTTATAGTAGTAATAAATATTATTGCTACAAGTAAGCTTTGCATTTAGCTAATATGCCATTTAATGGAATTTTAACGTTCGAATATCTGAGATATATTTATTATCTAGGTTATCGTATCGATCTAATTTTATAGAAAAACTGGTATTTTTCTGTGCTTTACAGAATTTGTATAGCAATAAAAAGAAACAATATACTAAGTTTAAATTAACTACACAGTAGTTCACATTATGTCGGATAGGGATTAAATAATATCTTTGACAGAATGTTGTTATAAATAGTTGTAATAAACTTTTCAATAAAAAATTTTCTATATGGCGAAATTAGTTTCCTCAAGCAATACTTGATATATAATATGTAAAGATTTATTTCTTGTTTAAGAAGAAATGAGAGTTTCTAGCGCTCTAAATTTATTTCATAATTGACTCGAAAAAGCTAAATTGTATTTACAATAAAAAGTCAGGGTAAGATGGAAATGAGGGTTTCTTTGTAAAGAGATATAAATATTATTTTTTTAAAAAATGTACCATTAAATAAAGATTGCAAATAAATTTTAGTAAGTTATAAAATGCCATTTCGGCAGAGTCGGTGGTATCAAAACATATTAAAGTAGTCTATATATTTTAATAATAAAAATAATGTTTTTACACTGAGATATTTTTCATTAAGAACTAATAAAATACTTTTTGTTGTTATTATTTAACAGAAAAATACTTTTTATTTTTCTCTCTTAATTCTGTAAGAATCGGTCACTAGTATACATAAAGGCACAAATTGTGTTTTGATAATTATATCGTAATATTAAAAGCTTGTAGTTATAGAAACGCAGAAATTAAATTTTTCAAGCTAGAAATATAATTTACATAGGAAGATGATACTGTTGGCTATGATAAGTAAATCAAATTGGGATAAATTATATCTATTATAAAAAGTATAGACAGTTTTGCAAGATCTAACAAAAGAATGAAAAAAAGGACAATTCGTCCGCTTTCATAACTATTTTAAATCGTTGCATACATTAAATTAATATGTTAATCAATATAAAAATTAACATAACAACCGATAAAGTTGTCTGGCTTTTATACTATAGAATTATGCATTAATTATTTTTACAATCAGAAATATAAAAATTTTAATTTAAAAAATTATAACTAATTAGCAATAATCAATTTAGATGAATTAGTAATATTTCTCAAAGAAATTCAGAAACGGAATCATACTACTAATTGATTAAAATATACATGTGTTTAAACCATTATATTCTCAATCAAGACAATATTATATGCGACCTGAAATTATTCCTCAGAAATTTACCGCACAAGAAACTAACTTATTTGAATTAAAGAGCAATAATATAAATATTCATATTATAAAATATTCATACTTGCATTTATCATCCTAGAATTTTCGGAGCCATCATTTATTTTCATTAAGGGCATCTCTGGCTGGGTGTTGTTGCTTTTGAAATTTTCAGCAGTTTCATTTGTTGTATTATTCGTATACATAATTCCTTCATTGATTTTGTTTAAACTTCCATCATTAGATGTAACATTTGATAATTTAGATGATAAATATGATGCTAATGTTCGTTTATAATTACTATGCAATGGTACCATTTGATTAACAGTACATGGTAATGATGATTGCTGCGTTTGAGTTTGACTGTCCATGCAAACTGCTAGAAATAATAAAATTATTAATAGTATATAATATGACAACTTAAATAATAATAAACCATCTTATACTAATTTTATCGATTATATTGATATAAAACTTAAAAATATTCTATTTATGTGTACTATATCCTAAAATTCACTTTTAAATAGTAAATAAGTGACAAGTTATACACTGCAGGTTAAAATTTTTTTGTAATCAAGATTCTCATTTGAGCTTTTATTGATCAATTTATAATACAAAAATTCATTAGGGAAAACAAATAATATACTAAGATATAAATTTAATTATGAAGTTCAAATTAACATGTAATATGACTAAAGATTATACAAAAAAAATTTAGTTTAATTTTTAAGTTTCACTGACTGAGTGAAATAAATATTGCCAACAGAATTATGCTCCTTAAGGTCTCTCAAAATCTTAATTTATGAATCTATTGCATGTTAATAAAATTTTCCGTATAAAAATTATAGTGAAAATTATAGTGAAAATTTTATACACAATTTATTATAATTTTTTAAATGGTAAAAGTATTAGAAAAACATCTAGATTAATTATTTAAGATGATAGTAATAAAAATCTATTATGTCTTAAGGAATTTTGCAAAAGTCAAAAAAATGTCAATGATTAGTATTATATTATCAACCAAAGCATTACATTTTTTGAATAATCCAGTAAGATTGAATAGAAAACTTAGCTATGATTATGTATATTCCTCCCCCATATTACAGTAGCATTTTATTTTATAAAACATAGGTTCACAAATATATTTTTTGATTAATGTATCGATTTTAAGATACTTAACAATAAAAAGAAAAAATAAGGGAGTAAAAGAATCAAAATATCCAAAAAGTTAAATTAAATTTGAATTCCTGTTTTATTTTACATGTAGGTGGCATTACAATTTTTTGGATTATTTATAGATTTAATTAGGAATATATTAATATCTAATGCATATTTATTAATCTAATACAAATTATTCCAGTTAATTTTTAACAATAAAAATTTTTAAAATTGCAGAAAGGTGACATATTGGAATTGCGCGAGTGCATGATGACAATATGGTTGCAAATTTTAGACTAGATTACTCCCAAGCTTAAAGATGACTTAGTGTTTTAAAATATTCTTGATGAGTTTGTATTCCTTAATTTGAGAAAAGTAGGAGTGGTATGATAACTGCATGTTTCTAAAAAAAATTATAATTCATGCTGGTAGTGGTAGCGTAAAATCGAGTACTGATGCACTTAGAATAAATTTGTTTTTAGTCTAAGATGATTTCCAACGAGTCAACGTCAAGTAGATTGATAGAGTAGGATTTGTTGGCCTTTTTTTTAATAAAAGAATTTTAGTGCGTCAAACTACTGCAGAATAAGTCAGAGCTTAGTGTGAATGAATTATGATGATTGACTTCATTGCAGACCCTATAGCATTTATTTAAGCAAGTCAATTCAACTTACACTTCACAACTAAATAAAGCGGCGTCAGGAGTTTTCCTCTTAATTAAAGAAACAATATTACTCCCATTGTTTCCGGTCTTTTATTTTACTTAATCAAAATTCAGCAGAAACAATACGGTGTTCGCATTTTTCTTTAAACAAATTATAAATCATGTTGGTAGAGAAATTAAGGTAGACAGTATGATAAGATCGAGTGCCGATACACTAAGTGTAAATTTCTGTTTCTGTTTGAATAATTTTTATAGAGCCAGTGTCCAATAGATAGATTAAGTAGGAATGGTTCTTAAAAAGCGAAGGATTTTTGACGGGTTAAACTACTGCAGAATAATAAGCTGGGCTGAATGTGAATGCATTGAGATGATTCTCTTTTCTGCAGATGTTTTTCTAAGCAAATCTATTCAACTTAAACTATATAGCTCAATAAAACTGCGTCATAAATTTTTCTCTTAGTTTAAGAAACAAGATCACTGCAACTGTTTCCGTTCTATTATTTTACTTAATCAAAATTCAGTATGAACAGTAGGTATTCGCATTTTTCTTTAAAAAAGTTTTAGATTATGTTGGTGGTAGAAGATAGCTAAATGTTTTGGCAAAATCGACTGCGTCGGGAGTAAACTCTGGTCTCCATCAAAAAAATTTCAATAGAGCCAACATCAAAAGGATATGTTGTGTAGAATTATTTTTTTGCCTTAAAAAACAAAAGATTTAATTTTAATAGTGGGTTAAACTACTGCAGAACAATCCAGAGCGTATGTCAATGAATCGTGACGATTGATATTGCAAGCGATGATTACAGCAAATATTGAAGCAAGACTGACTAATTTGAACTTCACACCTCAATAAAGCTGCGTATGGAGTTTTAACTTGTAACTAAAAAAATAATTAAAAAAATAATCAATTTGTGTTCATCTAAAACACATAAATTTTACGAATAGTTAATTAGAGAAAATTTCAAGCTTTTATATAAATAGGATAGATAAAATTTTGAATACAATAGCTTAACATATACACTTCTAATAAATTGTGTCGCTTAAAAATAGCTAAAGAGTAATATTAATAGAGGAAAATCCGATAATTTAAAATTTTACTATCATTTTATATGAATATATATATATTTATTAATTGTATAAAATAATATTATCTAAATCGTATCTCAACATTTATAAAAATCATAAAATATTATTGATATTATTAGAAAATTGTAATATAAAATAGACTAGAGTATATAGATGATGTTGAAGGTGTGTGAAACTCTACATATTTCATATAAAAAACTTGATAATAGCAATCAAATAGAGCCTTAAAATAGTATAACACCCAATTAGGACTCACAAGTTAACTGAAGAAGAAAAAACATTGTATAAACTACACATCAAAAAGTCCCCATTAGCATTCCTCGCATAATCTGTGTGTTAATAAGCAGAGGATAAATAATCGACGTTTTTATATAACTAAATCTGAATATAATATTATTAAAATTTTAGATAAAGAATCTCATTTAAGTCCAAATATATTTTCTTTGAAAAAAATCTGCTGATTGATTTTCCAAGTATATTGTGCTTAAATATTTACAGTATAATAAATTTACATTAAAAAATTACGAGAATCATACTTTATAGATAAAACTCGTTAGGCTGCTAATTTATGCTGGAATAAGTGAAGTTGATTACATAAATTTGATTTATTATGTCTAGATGTAAGTAAGTTGAACATCTATTATATATATAAAGTAGATTATATTAATAAAATAGAATTAAAGAAATAATGAAAAATTTCTTTTTCTAAAGCAGTAGAGAAAGTAAAAAATGAAAATTTTGTAAATATTCGTATCGGTAGAAATGAAAATGTTAACGCTACACTTAGTTATCTAATTATTTAGATTAGTAATCAAAATAACTATTTCTCATTAGACTAATAATAAATTTAATGGTACTTTTATATCAAAAATTATATTTAAAATTCAAAGATATACGAATCGCTAGATAATTACGATAACTAAAGGTAAAGTTTCTAAGATTTTTAGTTGAATCATGAAATAATAGAACAATTAATTAGCTGTCTCTTAGATCATTGTAAAAAAAGTTCTCTTCAAAAAGAACATAAGTACTATAATAGACTAAATAATGAGTTATGTTAGTCAAGAAAGAAAAATTTATCTACAGTTTCTCTAGAATATTACTCCTAAAATTTGTGAGTTATGCTCTCAAATTTTATGAGAAAGAGAGCGGAACTAGCTAAAAATTCAGCGTAGAATTTCAATTTGAGAACTAAAACTTTCAAAGTTAAACAATATACTGATTAAAAGAGTATTAAGATGACCATAGTTAAACTTAAGAAAAACAAATATATAAATTAATGTCTGTTTTAAAACATATATAATAGGAATTTAATTTACAAAAGCTATAATTTTATGGATAAGACAAAAATTATACATAATAGTGCCACCTTTAGACCATTTAGTTATTACTGAGAGGTATTTTTGTCTATGTGATTAAATTGCTTTGTAAATATAAAAAATTTTATGATATTTCATATCTTTATATACACACATAAACGTATTGGGCTAATAAAATTTTTAAGAGTTTTAAAAAAAATGCATCATTTTACATAGTAGGAAATATTTTAAAGTAATACAATCAGATTTTACAAAAAAAGAATTTATTAACATTACGCGACTTCATAGTAGAAGAAGGTCTATATATAAATTTTCCGTATATAATATTAATAAAAAGGCGCAATAACATTTAAAATGATTCATAAGTTTTAATAAATAACCTTATAACTTAACTGAGAGCTTTTGATGGGTATCGAAGCTTTAAGAGCCATCAGAATTTCAATTAAAGCGATAAACAACTTGGTTGAACTCACATCCACAAAATAAAGCTAAGATTGATTTTCAGGGATACAATATATTCAGAATGTAAATTGACAATCAGATAAATTGTAGATGATATTAGTATTTATAAAGCTATTTTACCGATTGGTCTAAAGATGACAAATATATGTGCAAAACTAGCATCTCTTAGTCGGTTAGCTTTACAAAAATAAGAAATATTCTTTAAAAATTGAAAAAACATTATTTTTTGTCATCAAATGATAATAATTCAAAAATAACATTCTGACTGACGATGAGACTTATTGATGGGTATTATCGAGAAATTAAGGTATAATTTTTGGTGTGGATATCACCATCATTGCTGAAGCGAGAAAACGCAAGGTAATTAAAAGTAAAATTTAAATTGGAAACAACTTTGAACTTGACTTGTAGGGAATTAATCATCATAAATATGCACCTGAAGGTAGAACGGAGCTGATACAGGTAAATATTATGTTACATATTTTACAAAATCTTTGAGATATGATTCACTAAAAAAGAAGCACATGTAGAAATATAATAATTGCGTGCTTCATTACGATATGCTCAAGCAAACAATATATAAAAGGCGATAAAATTTTTTAAAATAAAACTTATTTACATCTAGCGCCATCAAAAGTACTATAATTTTAGTGATTTTTCAAAAAATAAATAGTCATATAAAATAAAATATATTGAGTCGATTGCAGGCAAATGAAATTCGACAATGAAGTTAGTCATAGTGGAAAAAATAAAATTCCTAAATTACTTTGAAAGAGAATGAACTCAGAAATTACGGGCTTTTCAATACTTTCAAAAGTATCTATACTTTTTGAGCGCACCACAAATATATGTTTATAATAGAGAAAGAAAGAAAGAGAGCGACTTAGACTAATACATATAGATATATATGTAATACTTCATATATCTCTTATTGCATACATATTAATATATGTAATACTTCATATCTCATTAAATACTCAGATAACACAATTAATGTAAGAAATTCATATCGAAGGTGAGATCGAAAACAAAGATAGTAAAATTTATAGCGTAATTAAAGATTTCAAAGTAAAAGTTACATATAAAAGTTAAAAGATTTTTACAGTTCATGAAAAAATAATATCCTTACAGTAGAATCTACTAAAATTATAGATTTTAAGTGCAGAAAATAAATCACTGACTATACTATACGCTCTGTGATATTAACATTTCGTCAGGAATTTAGAACTAAATAGCTGTATAAAAACTGCAATTCAAACTTAATATATTTGATGATAAGATACGAGATGGTAATATATGAGCTGATATATAAGATGAGCCAATAAATAAGATGAGATAATATATATGATGAGATAATATATATGATGAGATAATATATATGATGAGCCAATAAATAAGATGAGATAATATATATGATGAGATAATATATCAGTTGAGATATAGTGAGATGAGATAATTTATGAAAATATATACGATTCTATAACTTCACATACTCCAAATAACTAATAGTAATTTTATATACCACCAACTATGTATACTTAACTAGAGACTAATTATTTTAGAAATAAATAAAATTATCAACATATAAGAAAATATTATCTCAATACTATACATAATTTTTATCTAAACAACAATGTTAATTAAGCTATGTCAATAGAAAATTAAATTAACTTATAATGATGACTTTAATAAAATCAAATCTATTTATTTTAAGTAATAGCTATCGTGAATAGATTATCATATATACATTGATTTAGATTAAATTATATTCAACTTATAAATACTAATAGTATTACACCAAAAAAGTAGCCTATATTAGTTCATGTATATAAAATAATAAATAATTAGTATATATTGATGTTAATATTGATATATATATAAATAAATATATAGAAAAAATATTAACTTGAGCTACATTTATATGTACCTTCAATTCTCATGCCTACTTTCAAACACTTTCTAAGACGACAACTCTTACAATTATTTCTTTCATTCTTTGTTATTGAACAGTGGTTATTGAATTTACAACAAATGACCGTCCCTTTTCTAACCATCCTTCTAAAAAATCCTTTACAACCTTGACAGCAAATAACTCCATAGTGACGTTTAGTTGAGTGTTCACCACATACTGCACATTCTGGTTTCTTTGTACTGTTATCACCAGTACTACTGTCATCGTTGTTATGATTATTATGTTGTCTAAAAATTTTTAATTAATATAGATATACTACTAATATGAACTAATGTGTCCATAAATAAATAGAAAGTTCATACTGCATTATTAAAACTTTGTTACTCTATTCAATGTTATCACTTTAAAAGGATATTACGTATCAATAGTTAAAAAGTTCTTGATAGGGTTTAATGAGAGATTTAAGGGTTTTAATACCTACGTCCATGTGGATTATATGACCTTATTAAGTAAATACTATTCATCTGCTTATTATTAATCAACTTATTAATTATTGAATTTTTTATCTGTAAATTATATTATTTCTATAAATAAGATTAATAAAATATTAACAATAACTATAGATATAGATATATCAAGTATTTATCATTATTTTTATATACAATTTAATGTATAAATACATTCTATTATATATAATAGATACAACCCTGATTAATTTACTAACAAAAAATATAATGCATTTTTTTTATTAGATATACATAATCTATATCTTAAAAAATATTAAAAGTTCATAATATAGTATATATATTAACTTTAGACGTTAATATATATAATATTTGTGATATTACATAAAATCTCATTAATTGTAAAATATGTTTATTCATTACTAATTATTTTTAATCTTTCTGTTAATATGCTTATAATAATAATTTGAATTGTTTATTTATATATATTATAATGTTTATTAATATAAATTATAATGTTGATGTATGTGATAATGTAAGATAGGATAGTAATCATATTCTGTGTAAACATTCAATGTTTAAATATTGAATCATTAATATAACTAATAAAATTAATATTTATATTGGATTATAGGGATTAAACTAGAATGTACCCTCATAAATCTTAACAACGTTTTCTACGACAATTTTCTACTTGAACTTTTATACCAAATTTTTTTATTTTATAAATATGTTATCCGCAGATTCTTTATTATATTATCAATAATATATTACAACAGACCGACTTTAAAATATTAATAAATATTATATTATATCAAGGTAATTTATTTGATATATTATTATTTGTTACGTGATACACGTAATGCATTTTGTTTGAGGTCATTATTTATTTTAAATAATATTCCCCTAGTACTCAATAATATAATATTTAATTATGAATATTTTAATATATATTCATTATAGTATTTCCTGTTTGATTATATATATTCGTTTTTTTGATAATTACACGCGACTTATCCTATTATAATTTATCTATATCAATTTTGTGGACGCATAATTCGACATCAGTCAAGAAATCTTCTTACTATAAACTGATTTTGAGATCATAATATGATCTTAAGTGCATTTTTAATTCCAATAAACAATTTTAAATCCTATTATTATCATATATTTTAATGTCTTATATATTGCAAATATTTTGCGAATATTTATTTTTTGATTTTAATTTATTATTATCAATAGAAATCTTAGAAAAAACTGGTGCTACTAATCTCTTATTTGTAATGTTTCATACGTAAGAACAGTTCTGTATAATACAATTTTATATTTGGTATTAGAAATTTTATAACACATTTATAATGTAATATTGATTAATTTAATAATAACTAATATAATAATAATAATTTAAGTATGTGTAGTCATCATAGAATTTTATTATCTACAAAATAAAGTATTATTAAAATAGATTTTAATTATAGTACATACATATTATATAACATTTAATCGGACGAATCTAGAGATTTGGCTGATATGAAATGAATATGTAAATTGTAGATTTCTTTAGCATAATATAATATTGTGTTATTACTTTAATCCACCTATAAAAAAAATTTTATTAAATAGATATTTGTATAATAATCAATTGTTTTACATGTCACACAATAGTTATTAGAGCATACATATTGTGTGTGAGTGAATACATATAAATTTTAATATTACGATATATATAGTTAAATATTATTGTTGATTTATTATGAAATGGACATATATATATTTTATTGATATATAAATAATATTTATTTTTTTGATATATAAATAATATTTATTAATTGATACATAAATATTATCTATTATTTGATGTATAAATAATATTTATTTTTTTGATATATATTATCTATTTTTTTGATATATAAATATATTATATATTATTTGATGTATAAATATTATCTATTTTTTTGATATATAAATATTATTTATTTTTTTGATATATATTATCTATTTTTTTGATATATAAATATTATCTATTATTTGATACAAAGGATTAAACTGAGCTGTTGATTTAATGACAAAACACGCGATTTTATCCACTAACTTATTACACTATACTCATAATAAATAATATTGTGAAGGATTATTATTTATTTGGTACAATAAATAAACAATTTGTTGACAAGCGTAGGCGTTTATATTTATTCAATTCATAAATAAGATTATAAATAATGTATTGATATAATGTTTTTACTCAATGATAAGTTATAAAAAATGACAGAAACGAACCGCAACTATTAAAAAATTTACGCTATAATTGTAATATTTAAAAATTAATATTTTTTAATGTAAAATAATTAAGAATAGTAAAACTGACAAAGTTGTGTCCAAAAAATTGGGGAAAAAATATGATTCATAAATAATCTATAATAATGGTTTTTATGATTTGCAGTGATTTATATACACTATGTAGAGTTTTATAGGTATTAATATATTATTTTTCAATTAGATTAATCTAAAGGCATTTTATGCCATAATTTTTCAGTGTGATATTATTAATTGATCTTGATTGAATACATTATTATTTATTTTGTATAGATCACATTAAATATTTATATTTAAGAAATTTAGATTTATAAGAAATTATGCCTTGTAAATAATTAATCGAAAAGAAAGTGGGCATGTTATTATTAATATCAATTAAGTCAATGCCGAAATTATGCACGATTTATATTGAATGCTATAAATAAAACGTTTTAAAATTTTTTAAGACTATAATTGATATTTTTATTATATTATTTATAGGGACAAAGAGTTAACGTGTTTTAATAATTGTAAAATTTACAATTATGTAATTTAGATAAATTAATCAGCTTCTAAGATTAATTAATTTATTATTCAAGTTAATTGATAATTTTATTTAAGTTAATTGGTTTTTCATTAAGTTAATTGACTTTTGAATCAAAGCAATTAAATGCTTGATTTAGACTAATTGGTTTTTAATTTGAATTAATTGATATTTTGATCTGGGTTAATTGATAATTTGACTTAAATTAATTGAGATTTTGATTAGAGTTAACTAATAATTTGACTTAAATAAATCGATTTTTGATTCAAGTAGTTATGTCTTTTACTTAGGTTATTTGGTTTTTAATTGTTAACTGAGTAAAATGAGATTTAGATTTTAAGATGATTGATAATTTTACTATAGTTTGGTTTTTACTTTATATTTCAAGTAAATTGAGTTTTTGATTCAAGATTATTATATAATTATTGATTCAACTTAATTTAGTTATTGATCAACTTAATTTTTCTTTTAAGTTATTTAATTCTTGATTAAAGTGAATAAGTTATCGAACAAGTTTTTTAGATTAAGGTTCACTTTGAATTTTTGAATAAATAAATCTTTTGTTTACCTAACTAAATCAATTGTTGAATTAAGTTAATTGATAATTTTGTTTAACTAATTGTTTTTAAATTAATTTGAGTTTTTTCTAAAAATTTGTTGAGTTTTTTATTTAAGTTCATTAATTTTTTATCTAAATTTATTGAGTTTTCAATTTAATTATATTAGTTTATAATCTAAATTGATTGAGTTTTTTTATTAAATTTATTTATTTTAAACTAAATTTTTTTTTGATTTAAGTTTAATTATTTTAAATTTGTTGTGTTATTAATTAAATTCATTATTTTATTAATCTAAATTTGTTCAGTTCTTGATTAGATCCATTGATTTTTTATCTAAACTTGCTGAGTTTTCGGTTCTAATTAATTTGAGTTTTGTATTCAACTTAATTTAGTTTTTGATTTAAGTTTAAAAATTTTGGTCTAAATTTAGATATATTTTGATATAAGTTCATTGAGTTTTAGATAAAGTTAACTGATATCTTCATTTAAGTAGTGTGAGATCTAGATTGAATTAAATTGATAGTTTTATTTAAATTGATTGATTTTTTGTTCGAGTTAATATATTTTTTATCTAAATCTGCTGAGTTTTTGGTTCTAATTAATTTAAGCCTTTTATTCAACTTAATTTTAATTTTGATTTAAGTTTATTAATTTTTTATCTAAATTAATTATAAATTTTGACACAAAATAATCAACCTTTAGATAAAGTAAACCAATATCTTCATTTAAGTACTGTGAGATCTAGATTTGGGTTATTTGATAGTTTAATTTAAATTGATTTTTTGATTAAACTTGATTTTTTATTCGAATTAAGAAGTTACTTAGTTTTTGAATAGAGTTAATCAAATTAATGTTTTAAGTTATGTGATAATTTTATATAATTTTTATTTCGTTGAGTTTTTATTTTATATTAGTTGTGATTTTAAGTTAAATGAGTTTATGATTCAAATTAATAAATTATTGATTCAGCTTAATTTAGTTATTGTTTAACATGAGTTTTTGATTAAGTCAATCAGTTATCGAATATGTTTTTTTTAAATTTTATTTGGCTTAAATTTTTAATAAAAGTTAAATGATTTCTTGCTTAACTAAATGAATTCTTAAATTAAGTTAATTTAAAATTTTTATTGCTTTCGAATTATCATATGTTTTTGATGTATTTTGATGCGGTTCTGATTTAAGTTCATTTATTTATTTATTTTTTAATCTAAAGTTTTTGAATTTTTTATCCTAACATAATTAAGTATTTAATTTCATTAATTTTTTGTTTAAATTAATTAAAATTTTGATATCAGTTAATTGTGTTTATTATTAAAGTGAACTGAGATTTGGATTAAAGATCATTGGGCCTGTAATTCAAGTTAATTGAGCTACTCATCAAAGTTAATTAATAATTTTATTCGAAAAAAAAAGTTAGTTTTTGATTGAAGTTATTTGATTTAAATCAATTTGTCCAAGTGATTCTAGTCAATCAATCTTTGATTAAAAATTTATTACTTTTTGTCTAAATAAATTTGTTTTGAATTAAAATTAAGTTATAAATTTGAGTTAGTTGATGGTTTGATTTACTTGAGTTTTTATACTATTTTAATTTAGATTTTGAGATAAGTCAAATGGGTTTTTGCCTCAAAATGATTAAGTTTTAATCAAACTTCATTAGTTTTTTATATTAATGAGTAAATTTTTGATTTGAGTTAATTGAATTGTTGGTTTAACGTAAATAATAATTTCATATGAGTAAATTGATAAATCGATTTTACTTGAGTTTTTATTTTATATTAGTTGAGATTTAAAGTAGATTTATGATTCAAGTTAATTAATAAACTTTTGAGATAACCTAATTAGTTTTTCATTTATTCAAATGATTTTTTTTTAAATCTTGATTTTACTTATCCAAGAATTTTACCTACGTTAATTGACCTTCTGATTCAAGTTTAATTGTTCTTGATTTCAGTTAATCGGTTTTTGGATTGGAATAATTAAGTATATTGACTTTTTGATTTAAGTAATTAGTTTTATATTTAAATTAATCGTTTTGAATTTAAGTCGATTTATAATTTGACCTACGTTAATTGAATTTTTAAATTATGTTAATTGTTAATTCGACATTCGTTAATTGATTTCCTGATTTAAGTTAATTGTATTTTGATTCAAATTAAGTTAATAAGTATTTTAACTAAACTTAGCTTTCTATTCAAATTAACTGAGTTTTTGATTAAGTTAATTGAGATTTTGATTTAAATTATTTGATTATGTTAATTAATTTTAGATTTCTGTTAATTGATTAAATTACTTGAGCTATTTGAGGTTCTAATTAGATTTAATTGAGTGATTGATTAAGGTTAATTGATATGATTAAAGTTTTTGATTAAAATATATTACTTAAGATTACGTTGAGTTATTGATTTAACTTAATTAAAAAAATTTTTATTTAAACTAATTTTTTTTGCTAAGTTAATTTTTAGTTTATATTGATTTTTATTGAAGTTAAGATTCAAATTAATTTTAACACTAGATTAAAGTTAGTTGATAATTTGATTTGAGTTGCTTTTTTGCTTAAGTTAATTAATTATTAATTTAAGTTAATTGATTATTGTTTAAGCTAGTTTAATTTATTGACTTTACTTAATTGAGTTTTTAATTTAAGGTGTCATAATTTTATATATGACACGATTTATTTGATTATAATGCGATATTAGCTACTTCTGGCATCAAAAAATTTATAATATATCAATTTTATTTAGAATTTATAGAACCACAATCTCTATAATTAATATGGTCTGCAAAAATTTAATTATTTAGTAATAAAGCTTACGTCTCATTTAATAGTTTAAGAAATTGTATTTATTTCAGAATTTTATGAGTAATATATCCTTAATATCACTACTTTAAAATAAATAACTTGACTAACAGAATAGATCTTTGAAGTTTCTTACTAAGATTCTATACAGAATTTCTTTCTATCAAATTGATGAAGTATAGAGTGCTACATAATATTATGTATCATATAAAATCAGCACTATACTTAAACGATATTATAAGATTACTTTATATTTCTTAGAATAAATAAATATAGAAATTTACTATTTTATAATAAATAAATTGAAAATAAATGTATAATAATGGCCTTTATGAAAAAAATTTTAATTGAAAAAATCTCATTGAACTTTTTCTTCATTAAAATCCTTATATTAAATAATCAATTTATCGTATTTCTACTCAAATAAAAATTTAGTAATGTAAACAATTTTAAATTATTGTATCTATGCGTGTACAGCCAATACATAGTTATCTACTATTTACTATTGAATAAATTTAATAATTGGTATTTTTTAAGAGTAATTTTAATATTTAAAAAGATTGTATAATAGAATTTGCAAAGATAATTTGATAAAAAATGTATTATATTATAGTAAAAATTATATGATTTTCGATTACTCAAAATTTAATTCATATTCTAATTTATGTTTTTTTTCAATGTATCATATATATTATAACTTTCAATTTAAAAAACAAAATATATTAAAATCATTATAAGAACGATGTTTTACAGTTTTCATTATTATTTATAACAAATCTTAATTCTATACTTTAAAATTAATATAAAATTATGCGCACACTTTCTAATGATGTGCTATTGATTTAAATTTTTCATTATAGTTTTTTGCTAGATAAAAAAATTGTTAAATGTCTATATACTCTAATATAATTTATAATCACTTGTTTTACTTTTAAGTTATTAAAATTAATCTTTTGTACGTAACAACAAAAGTGCAGGATTAGACAGTATTAAAATTTTGAAGTATGGATACAAAATCTAACCTGACATATCATTTTTAAAATTAATTTATATAAGAAGATTATGTGTTTTCTAAGAAAATAAAAATTATAAATATGACTTTATAACAAATTTAAAATTCTCACTGAATAATTAACTAGTACATTGAGGAATCAATCATTCGTTCTTTAGTTTTGTTGCGAAATTTTTAAATATTATTTAATTAAAGGTATTGATAGAAATTATGAATAACAAATAATTTTTTATCTCATATAGAATAATAGCAGGATATCTCAAAACTCTATTTTTAATTATTAAAGAATGTTTCTATAATAATTATTAGTAAATTATAATGACTAACTAAACAACTGATATCAATTTTAGTCCGAAAATGATCTTAAAATATATTTTTTTTATATTATGATAAAAATATTTCTCAAAGAAAGTGATGATAGAACAAATTGTTGATAAACTAAATAATTATTTAAGCCATATTTATAAATATATATCGTGAATTCTAAGATTAAATTTTAATTACTTATTAAAATTTTGAGTTTACTTCATAAAATATATGTTCATATATTACTCAATAAAAAAGAAATGATAATATCTTAATTATTTCATGAATTTATAATGAATTATGAAACATAATGATTGCGAAGAAGTGTTTTATCCTTAGCAACAATAATTATTAATATAAAAATTCATTTGTATCGCCTCATTAATAGTTCCAAAGTCGCTTATAATCTTTTTTTTTACAAAAATTTAATTTCATATTTACATTTGTTAATATATATAACAAGCAGAGAATTATGCAGAATCTTTTTGTTTTTTTTTAAATACCAAAATTTTTTCGTGGTTAAACTATAAATAGCTTAAACTAATAGACTAATTATTTTTTAGTGAATTTGATATCGTCAAAAGAGCTCTATTAATTATATTTTAAAAATTATATATTTTCTAATGAAGGCAAATATTTTATTACAATATATATATAAAATATTATTGCAAGCATTTGTTAAAATATTAAATTATGAGATATTTTTTTATATTTTCCTATTAATTAATTAAAATGACATCATAATTCTGGATAACTTCTATAATTATATATTTATAATAGAAAAAGATATAACAAAGTATACCTCATTTTTTAACTTTTAAAAAATTTATCGCTAAATTAAAAATCAATATTTTAACCTAAGATTCAATGGCATAAAAAAATTAATTATTTCCCAATTGCATTAATAAATCAAGAAACACAAAAATGTAATCAACTCATTTACAACGACCTTAAATAACAAAATGAAAGATAAAATACATGTCTAATTTATTATATTAATTACTTTAAGACGAATAATGATCATTTAGATTATTTTTGTAAGCTTTGGATATTTATAATTATTTATTTCTATAGAATAAGTAATTAATTCACAATAGCTATATTTTAAGAGAATATAACGAACTATGACATCATTACAAAGCATCATTGTTAAATAACAATTAAAATCTATATTATATTGATTGCATTCTATATGTTAAAAATAAAAATTATTTGCACAACAGATAGCTCCAATTCTTACGTATAAAATTATATATTCTTAACAATGCTTCACAAAAATTTACTTTTCTTTAGCATAATTATAGGTCTTTGAGACAAAAAAATTTTTTTCTTTTTCGCTATACAAAAATACACAAAAACAACATAAAAAATTTAAATTTTACATTTTATTAATCGAAAATCACTTTATTCCATAGTTATTAAATTGATGAAAAATTTCTTGATGACCGTGTAGACGCCAATTTACGAACAATTGCGATATGCAATATGCGATATAATTATTATCTACTTAAAAAATTGATACATGATAAAAAATGGGAAATTTTTGATTATTATAAGAAGAATAATTTTAACTATGATATCATGAATAGAATAGTTAGATTTTTGATTTAGCTCAATTGCTTTAGCCCAAAAATACGTTTATCGATAATTGCGATTGCGTGGGGAATATTGATTACTTGTGAAAAATTATTATACAAAAAATTATCCTCATTTTTAACAAATTTACTTTATAAAATTAATTTCTTTAATGTCACTTTGTTTTAATATATATCAAGAAGGTATGAAAATAAATTGATATTGATTTGAACGAGATCTGAGTAGAAATTTTTCAGTTATATTGCTAATAAGAAATTAGATCAGGCTTGATGAAAACTATCAAAATAATATGCAGAGAGCTTTATACTATTTTATGCATATAAAATGAACTTATTTAAGTCATATGTCACCAGATTAAATCAATAATTTTGATCTAGTTGTAAAAATTGTTTCTTATTTTCCTAAAAGATATTTGTGTTCTATATAACGCTAAAATATTTATAAAAATAAAGTTATTATAGCATTGATATATAAATATAAAAAAATTTTTCGTTAGACCACGAATTATTTTATTATTTTACAAAATGATAATTTTGTAAAATAACCAACTAGCAAATTTAAGAAAGTAACCGATTCTTAACTGCAAACTACTACTGAAGTTATTGAATGAAGTTTAAGTGTATGACTGATATTATTTTTAAAAAAATATTTTTTTTTGATAATTTCAGAAAAATTTAAGATCTTTTATTTTTATAGCTTTAAAAAAATTACATTTTACGAATAATTTTAAAATTGTTAGTAGAAGAATCAGGAGTTCGTTCCTCGTAACGAAAATGACTCATTACGTAACCTATTATAGCGATTAAACTAAATAAAGCTTCTTATCCTTTTTTAATACTTGTAAGTAAAATACGTTTTATATTTATAAATATATATGTTTATAATCATAAGAAGAACTTCCGTTAAAAAAGTCTGATTGACCATCAGAATTCTTTAGTGTAGAATTTATTTAAGTTTTTATTGAAAAAAAAATTAATTTCAACAACACTACACAATCTTTATCTTGTATATCAAACAAATGACGGCTATGCAAAAATTTCAAATAAGTTCGACTTTTTCCAATGAGGTCGGTTTCCAGTGAGTCATCTTCACGTGCACCATACCCCTTGATTATAAGTATTTCGTATTTTAGATAATCTTAAATACAAATATTATCAGATTATCTCTATCAAAGGGTATTAAAGTAATAATTACTAATTTATCACGTAGTTACTATATCATTATTCTTCGTCATCTATTTTTTTAAATCATATTCATGGTGAGTTTTACCCATATTGCGTTAAAATAACTATAAGAAATTATATTAAATAAATATAAGAATTATACAATCATTTTGTCAATATAGATACCTAAAATTAGGCAATCTTATTTTTAGTTATTAATATGAATTATTTTTTCAGATTAAATTCTAATTGATATAAATATGAAATTCGTTAAGTCTTTTAATAGTAATCAATAATAGACTATATCAAATATCCACACGTTTTTTATGACTTACAATTATAATTTAATTAATTCATTATTACGTCAAACTAAGAAGATAAATCTTTATTTAAAGAAATAAATTTAAAAACTTTACACACGAGTAGTTGAAATATATAATTTTTTAATATCCTATTAGTTTATATACAATAAAAGTCTTTAAATAATATTGCATAAATTTTTTATTAGATTAAATATTCTATTTTAATTACAAGACATTGAATTAATTATACAGCACAATTTCTGTTAGAGTTGCATCGGTACAGAAGACTCGTGCTGAATCGAGGCCTAGTCACGAAAATTTTAAATGACGACATTAAGTACTAGAAAATTTTATACGTCTTTATTAAACTTATACAAGAATGTTACTAATTAAAGTTTAACATCTATTTAACTAGTAATTTTTTAGAGTATCTCATACGAGTTTATTTAGCTTTTATGCAATAAACACTATCATCTTGAAACTTTAGTGGCTAATCATTAAAAATTTTATTTTTAATATATACATTGATTGTTAATTTTAAGTAACTCTGCTTTATATTTAGATGATAAGTTGTAATATATTCTCATCATATATGATTAATTATAAATATACGCTATTTAAATATATAGCTTGATGTCACAAACTACTTATATTTAGTGACTTTTTGACTATATAGAAACTGCTTTTTCTGACATACGCCATTTCCAAAATTATGCTCATTTGATTTTGTTTTATATAGTACATTTTTAAGAGATACGATGGTTGTCAGCTCAATTAAGACATCTTTACATGTTTGTATCATCCAAGTTATTTGATGTTTAGTAGGTACTAAATTGGATTTTTTTAGAATAAATCAATAAAAATTAATATATTTACAAAGTAGTACTATTCTAAATGAGAGAAAAATAATTTTGATTTTATATGTATATTACAAAATTATCATCAAACTTTTTTATGTTTATAAAAAATAAGCATTGTTTTTTTAATAAAAAGTATCTTTCAATCAAAAGCAATGCGCCCTAGTTTTCATGTATTTTTTTGGTAAATTTTATAACTACAATGGAATATATTTTGTATAATAAATACAATGTTTAAAAATCATATTTTTATACAATGGAAAGCATGAAAAATGATATATTATTCCATGATATGAAAAATGCTATTGATTTTACAAACATCAAGTAATTATCTGAAGCTTAGATATAAAAAGCATTTAAGTTTTCTATGGCGATTTATTAAAAATAATTAAATAAATTAGTATTAAAAAAAAATATATTTCTCTTGCCAAAGTGTACTTTGGATGTAATGTATAGACCCTTTAACGATTAATTTTTATACAAACTAGCTCATTTCATATTGCAAAATTTAAAAAATTTTCATACTGTTGAAACAACATTGATCAAATTTTTCCAGATTATACAAAATACGCTTCCGTTAGAGCTCTAAAGTCTTTATATTTATGCTCATAGAATCAATAAGAAATTTATAGCTACAAATTATTATCAACTTTGAATAAGTTTATTTATACATACAGTTAATAAATTTTAACTCTAGATATTATTTCGAAGTGATAAGATTTTTCTAATTGAAATTTTACTCAAAGAATTACATTGTAGTGATTTTGCTTGATCTCCGCATAAAGTACCTTGAGCTTAAGATAAATTTTAATTATGTACTTTTAGATTAAGATATTCGTTCGTAATTATATTACCAATTTTAGAATATATTATTGCATATTACTTAAAAAAATAAAAATATGCTAAATTTTAAATAGATATAAAACTCTGCATATCTATTCAAAAGAAATTTATTAAATTAATTTCAAAGTAATTTTTTGATGAAAAAATATATATTACATGGCTAATGTATCACAAATTAATGATAAATTATTTTTATTTTCCAAAAAGTCATATTCTTTATAATTTCGGATAGTATTTCGTGATGTAGAGTTATTCAAATTCTTTATAGATTTTAATATTATTTCGTGATGTAGAGATATTCGAATTCTTTATAGATTTTAATATTATTTCGTGATGTAGAGTTATTCGAATTCTTTATAGATTTTAATATTATTTCGTGATGTAGAGATATTCGAATTCTTTATAGATTTTAATATTATTTCGTGATGTAGAGTTATTCGAATTCTTTATAATTTCTGATAGTATTTCGTGATGTAGAGTTATTCGAATTCTTTATAATTTCTGATAGTATTTCGTGATGTAGAGTTATTCGAATTCTTTATAGATTTTAATAGTATTTCGTGATGTAGAGTTATTCGAATTCTTTATAGATTTTAATATTATTTCGTGATGTAGAGTTATTCAAATTCTATATAATTTCGGATAGTATTTCGTGATGTAGAGTTATTCGAATTCTTTATAGATTTTAATAGTATTTCGTGATGTAGAGTTATTCGAATTCTTTATAGATTTTAATATTATTTCGTGATGTAAAGTTATTCGATTTCTTTATAATTTCGGATAGTATTTCGTGATATAGTGTTATTCGAATTCTTTATAATTTCGAATAGTATTTCGTGATGTAGAGTTATTTGAATTCTTTATAATTTCGGACAGTATTTCGTGATGTAAAGTTATTCGAATTCTTTATAATTTCGGATAGTATTTCGTGATTTAGAGTTATTGAAATTCTTTATAATTTCGGATAGTATTTCGTGATGTAGAGTTATTCGAATTCTTTATAATTTCGAATAGTATTTCGTGATGTAGAGTTATTCGAATTCTATATAATTTCGGATAGTATTTCGTGATGTAGAGTTATTTGAATTCTTTATAATTTCGGACAGTATTTCGTGATGTAAAGTTATTCGAATTCTTTATAATTTCGGATAGTATTTCGTGATTTAGAGTTATTGGAATTCTTTATAATTTCGGATAGTATTTCTTGATGTAGAGTTATTTGAATTTGAAACGGTATTCTAATAAACAAACAAATGTAGACTTATAACGCGATTATTTATGGTTTAGAGTATGAAATTAGTTTTCATATCTTTTTAGGATCTTTTTTATAAGCAAATACTACATAAAATTATTAGTTTTGATTATAAATGATATATATAAATTCTTTGTCTCAATCTTAAAGTTTGCTCAATATATATTTTTGCCTATGCTTACTTATAATTATTCAAGTTAATATAACATCAGTAAAATATGATTTTTTTATTTTAAAAATTTAATTAATTATTAATATAATATATTTTTTATTTATTTATGAAAAGTCTTATTTTTACACCATTCAGGTATACATACAGCTTCAAAATTTACCTAAAATTATACAGAACTCTATTAATCAAAAAATTATTTAATATCTACGATAATACCAGATATTCTACTAAAATTACATTTAAAAGTTAAATATATTGTCTATTGCTACAACAAAAATACAGGGCAATATTAGCTTTATGTGACTTCATGAAATTTTATTTAGTACTCATATCATATGTCACTTAAATAAAATTTTAATTTTTAAAATAAGTAAGATGAATATATTAAATATTGTCGCAAAATTTATAGAACCAAATACTTATTCTACAAGTGATATATACCATAAATTAATTAAACTATAAAGGCATTATGCTCTATTGGTTATTAATTGTGAGTAAAAATAATATATAATAATAATTATTTTCAGTTAAATATTAAAAATATTTGAATATTAAATTCAACATTATAACGAAAAAATTATTCAAAAAAGATATACATATTATATTAAATAAAATCGCTCTGTATGACGAATTTATTAAATTATTTCTATATTATATTAATCATACATTCAAAAATATCTCAAAGTTATATTTTTGCTTTTAAAATAACTGCGAAAATTTTTTAGTTAAATTATAATCTAAGCTTTATCATCATAGATTAATTTAAAATATGAATTCTATGTTCCTACTTAGAAAATAAGGCACGTCGCCCATAATATAATATTATTTTAATGTTACTTATTTAATTTTAGTATTTTTGTATCAAAAAAAATTTTTTTTAGTTTATATATTTTATTTTTAGTTTAAAATACATTATATAATTGTTAAAGTTGTCATTAAGATTAAAAGAAATAACAATAGTCTTATATTTATTATAATTTTTCATAATATTGTTTCTTGATTAATTAAAATGTTGAATTTTATAATAATAACTTATTTTATATTAATAAAAATAGATTAATATATATAAAAAATATTATTATGAGAAAAATTAAGATTGTTATATTATTGAAAATATTACGTTAGAAATATTATTATTAATACATAATTTATATCAAGTTACATAAAAAACAAAAATTGTTCCATTATTACTAATAAAAATATGATAATTTGGAAAACGAAAAAATCAAAATATTTGTATTAAAAAAATCCAGCTGTGCGCTATTGATATTGGTCGGCACACCGAAAAAAGTGAATAGAATGAATATGACAAGTTTTCATAATTTACTCACATTTTATTTAATTTAATAAAATACTAATAATTTAAATTTAAAAAGTTTCTCATTCCTACATAACTTTTAATTATATATCCTTATATATAATTACACCTATTGTAAATCAAATATCTATAAAAAATAGCTGATTTTACTTAAAATGATACAAGAAATAAATTCTAAATTGAATCAATTAAGTTTAAATCTAAATAAAACATTTAAAGTAAGTACAACTTTTTTTTCAATTAGAGCTTCCTTTAGTTTTTGAGTAGTATCATAGTTTATCAAGAGTACTTTGAAAAATGCAAGTCAAAAATTTGTCCCCACAAATGATTGTAATTTATTGGATAGTATAAAAATTAAATATCGATTATATGGTATATAATTAAATTTAATAAAGCTATTTTAGAGTTTTACAATAATATAATTTTCATGGTAAATAATAAAAAAATTTTAAGTAGTAATATTTTAATTATAGACTTCCATAATCACAATAGTTAAATGACCTGAGCATATTTTCATCAGTACTCGTTTTTACAAATTTACCTGTCAGTAGGATACCTATTTTTAAAAAAGAGACAACATGTAGTAGCAGAGAAAACATCCAGATACATTCCGATGACGAACAACTTAAAAATAACTTTATTCTCCTACCAGTACAAAGACGGAAGCAATCATCGGCAACAAAAACATTTAAGGGAACAGATATTACTATGAAGTTAAAATGAGACAAACAACTATATTGTCAATATTATTATAAAATTCATAATGTATTAATTAAAGCTTAAAATAAAGGAAATTGATGTCTTTTTTATCTGCTAATACGAATATATCATTAGCTGGGTAGATTAAAAAATATAATTACTCTTAAAGAACTTGAACGAATATTGAGAGTACGTTTAATTTGAATATATCCATTATTTCAATTCCTAGAGTAATAAAAAAATTACATACACATTAAAATCTCTTTTAAAGTTCAAAAGAGTAGTAATTGTACATCAACTACTATAATAAGAGTGTAATGTACTGATATGTTTCGTGAGATAGAAACCACAACGGGACAATAATTTGTTTTTTATTGACGACATAAGATTTACAGTTGTGGCAACGTTAAAAAAAAGAATAAGATAACCAAAATAAACTTCCGCATATGTTTGTGTAAATTCTGTAAGAACTATTAGCATATCTGTCGTTGCTGCTATAAATAAAATCGGCATGATATGTCTTTAAATCCATGGTAAGGTAATTAAAGACTAATCCTTTAAATAATAGTCTAATAGAAATGAAAAATACAATCATATTAAAAAATACTCATAGTCCTACATTTATCATGGAAAATAACGAGAATACATCACTAAAGATGCCTTTAGGCAATACTTGAAGAACATAGTATCACAAAACTCCTTCTGAAATACTCAACATTTTTAGCCCGGTTAAAAAAGTGTTATAAGCATAGAAAAATCTTGCTGCTAGGTGAAAACGCCTTAACAAAAGAGAGTTAAAAATAGAAATCTATGATTGCTATTTTTGAAATATCATCAATATATTGCAATGCATTCCACAGAAAAATGTTAGGCTTCATCGCTAGATCCAAAAGATAAGAAATTATTCTTAAGTAAAAATTGGCATTATATTTTTAATATCTCTTGTTAAATGTAAATATGCTAAAATCTGCACAGTAACACCTAAAAAGATATTCAAAAAGCGATATTTTAATTATCTAAATTTTTGAAAAATCTATAGAAAATATTAGAAGATTTATTACTGCAAATTATCACTAATTAAAATATTTGTAAATCTAAATATCATGTTATTAAAATAAAATACAGCCCATTTTATAACAATTTTTTATAGGTGCAGGGAATATATTTAAAAAAAAAATTTATATTGTGGTCATCAAGATATTATAAAAGAACAATTATATCTCATGTTAAAAAGTAAAAATGTTGATATTATCTAACTTAATTAGACTATCAACTAGTACTTTATTATTACATGATCAATGTAATCCCTTCTACTATTACAAAAGTCAAATCAAGAGGAAAATTTTTTCAGCGAATATGAAGATATATTCCATACGTTTCCAAATAACTCCTTTTCTCCTAAAATGAGATATATCTCCTTTATGCTTTGCTAATTTTTAAATATCAAAATTACTATTTAATTAATAACTCAAGTTAACGAAATAGTGTCTATATGTACTAAAAAACACCCCTAACTCATGCTTAATCCAAATTTTTATTACGTGACTACCAATAAACTACTTATTAGTTCTAATTTTCAGTTTCTAAATGATCAAATTCTAAGATTATTAAGCCAACAAGTTCTAATATCGTACTAAGATATGAAATTTGTTATATCTTAGTAAATGTAGTAGAAAATGTTTACAGTACTCAATTCTATTGTTTTTTTCTATAAGTCACCTAGTATTGCTCACGCTTATATTTTATGAGTTATATAATCAGAAAATAATATACATAAGTGTATGTCTCACACTGTAGAAATATTTTTTTAGTAAGAATTCCCCGTAAAATTGTTGTACTTTTTGAAACCTTAAATGTTACTTTTGCAATCATTTACATTATTTGTCTATTTTCATGTCATTAAGGTGGCTTTATATTAGACCTATATGCTTATATAATTAGATTTATGAATATTAAAATGAGTGGCGTCAAAGAGAAAGTAAATTAAAAAAAAATTCATAATAATGACTTCAATCAATGTAATTATTAGTATAATTCTAAATGATTTATTCGAATAGTAATAACTATATCACTACACTTAATCGAATATAAGTTATGAATAATCTATTGTTAGATTATTCATACAAAATTTTGACGATATTTTATTTTTAACTATCAATTAAAAGATAATTATAAAGATGAAAAATTAGATGGTAGTCAAAAATATCTATTTATGAGAAATAATAAGTCTATCTAAATAATTAATGTATCAATTCATAATTTAGTTCCTTTTGGTAATAACTAAATAGAAGTGTGCCGCATAATTTTATTAATTCTTACATAATATATCAAATAAAAACAACAAAAATTAAAAAGATTTAGCTAATAGTATGAGATTTTGTAATAATTTAAAAAAATTTTTAACTGTATATCACGACATGCTTTTAAAGTGTTAAAAACATGCCTATAGAACAAAATATATATTTTTTATGGTATGTAAGAAGAAAGAAATCAGCAATCTCATGATACTAGAAAAATTAAAAAAAGAATATCACTTAATTAAATTACAAATAAAAAATTTTAGTTAAGCTTATAGATGAATACCATATATGAATATGGTCCCTGGAAGTTTAGATAGTGACTATAGTATGATTATTTAAAATTCCAACGATTTTAGTATTATTATTATTATTAGCGATCATTAGCGACTATACAAAATGTCATATATATTCTATAGAACTAAATGCACACTTTTCTATAATACTTTAAGTTTCACTTGCAATAGATATAGTTCTAATATCTATTCATCGTATTTACTTTTCTCGTATTATTTAAGCATCTTTTCAAAGAAAATTCCAACTAACGTTGAATAATACTACTTTTTAGCATAATAAATCTACATTTACTAGAAATATTGAAGAATTTAGTATGTAGTCACAATAAATGAAAATAAATTTTTTTTTAATTTTATATAAAAAATTTTAGTCATTATAAAAATTATTCTCTCCCCAATTTAATGTAAAATTTCAATGATTTAAAGTCATTAATTACCTTTAAACATAAAGGTAATATTTATATACAAATTAAATACTTTCATACTCTATCAAATGATTTCATGTACATTTTTGAGATTAACGCTGTATTTGTTTAGTATTAGTTGAACTTGAAAACAAAATTGTGTTTAAACAACAAATAAACAAATAACTTTGAAATTTAATTATAATTATAATTGGAATCAAATACTGTTAATGATGCATTAATTTAACCAAATTTATCATTAAACTAATTATAATGCTAAAAATTATATTTTTTAGGATATTATTAGTGATAACTGTATACAAAAAAGTCATAATGTGATATTGTTGTTTGTCATTTTCTCATTGAGATTTCAACAAACAAATACGATCAATCTTTCTGATAGTACACGAAATCGTAAAAACTGATAATGTAAGTACTTGACAAGAAAATGGCGATCAGTATATGTAAAATTTAATATTCCGAATTAATACAGATTAGCAAATTCTGTTAGTCATAAAAAATATGCTAATATCTTAAATGTATAGGAGATCCAAGGAACGTACTTTTTGAGTTTATTCTTAAATAAAGTGACCATTAATAACTCTTCTATTTTAGAAAAATATTATATCAATTATTACTACTAAAATTATTTTAAATAATTTTACATTAAAGTAATTAATGTTTTTAAAAACATTTTGATAACGTTTTTGTTTATAAAAGAATAAATAAATAAGATACTTATTAGATCTATTAAGCCTTCTTTTCTAACTAAAGCATAATATAAAAATAAATATATTACAATAAGCATGAATGAGTTCTCTAAATTATTATCGTTAGTTTAAAATTGATTATATTGCATTTTTTTGCATTTTTAAAGAGAAAAAATTTAACTTTAATTCCCAACAAATACATAGAGAGCAGCTAAATTAATATAAACACTAAAAAATTACTTTAACTACATATTTTATAAATGTAAGAAAATCTGATACTTATAAAAATCATTTTAATGATAAATTTTAGAGCAAAAGTTATAAAGCTAAGTATTATTGCCTTTGAATAGTTTTAGTATGGTTATTATAATATTAAAAATAAACTATATTAAACATGATTGAAGAGTATAATAATAATAATAATGGTAAATCATACTGCTCTTTTCACATTTACAATATGATGTTTAATATAATTGTGAGTATGTAAAAAATATTTCAAAAAAATTTTTAAAGAATCTTCACAAATTAAAATTAGTATTTATTTATAATTAGGAATTAAAATTATTGTGTTTTTAAGAATTCTATAATAATTTTCAAAGTATTTAAGAATGATTAAATTTTTCGAGGAGTGTCTACGACTTTTTAAACTACGACTATTATAGCTTGTATATAAGACGGCAAAATCAAAATTAAGTAATATGAAACAAAAAATATCAAGAATATCAATTATACTAAGTAACTTTGAAAATTTATCGTCTTAAACTTTTAATAGTTTTACAATAAAAAATCATTTGAATATTTTTCATACGAAAATTTTTTGTGATAACAAAATTACTTAATATCATAATTTATATATGAAAATTATTACATCATTGATACATTCACAAAATGGCTTATCATTATTATGCAATTTCGCCATTTTCGGTCAATCTACATAAAGGGGCACAATAAGTATAATTCTATCGAATTTTTATTCTATTTATGAAAAGATTAAAATACATGTGTCATGACTTGTAGTGAGAAAATATGACAATCATTGTATTTAACTCTGCTTTCATATAAAACTACAAATTTATTTTTAATATACTAGAATATTTGCATTTCCTATTTCTTTAAATTTAGTGTGCACCAATAATTATCAAGGAACGGACAGATGGCCTAGTCGTATAAGCTTAGATCGCTGTCTTCGAAGTCACTATGTTGAGCCCTGGTGCCGCCCGCTGTTTTCATCCTATCTTCTAACTTAATACGAAGTTTATTAAGTAGTTAAAATATGGTAATTTAATTTTCCTATAAAAAATTATATTACGTGGTAGTAGTGGAAAGGTGAAATCAACTAATGATGCAATATGAGTAAAATCCTGCCTCCATTGTTGTGATTTAAAAAGATTCAACGTCCGATAGATAAATAGAGTAGAGTCAACTTTATTCAAAAAATGAGTATGTTTAGTTTGTTATATTGCCAAAGAATAATAAGCTAGAGCTAGTATGTGATGTCGTGTGGGCAAATTATGTCGAAAAACTCCGTTGCGGAATCTACAGCGTTTAAGGAAGCAAGTATGATCAATTTGAATTTCACAGCTTAATAAGTTGCGCCCAGAGTCTAACATCATTATTAAAAAAATTATCTATTTAGAATTCTATTCAAATTACTAATAATTATGATTTTATGTTATTTTTTCAATTTTTAGAACTAATAAAATATTATACTATAGAAAGGATAGTTTCTTAATATAAATATAAAAATAAGTTTATTATATTTTCATACCGTTTTTTATAACTGGAGTACACATCATTCAGTTGACTTATTAAGATTTTTTCAGAATTTACAAATTTTTAATGATAATGAATAGTTGATTTATAATAGAAAATTATTTTACAAAATGTATTACGTTAAACTAGAACTATTATAACTTAATATATTTGTAAGAAGTAAGTTGTAGTTAAGATACAGAATAGACATCATTTTAAGGATATAATAAGAAAATTAAAAAATGTAGTGAATTGCTCTTCTATATACTACTTAAGTCTAGACGATTCAATTCTACATGGTCTCAAATATATATATATAACAAACAAGAAATTTTTTGATATTTATTTTTTATATTTTTAGAGGGTTAAATATATCAATACTTAAATAAACAATACCTAAAAATATTAAAATTTAAAAAATATTTCTCTAACACCAGTAATCATTTAGCTACACCAAATGTTATATGTATCATCGTTTTTTTTAAATATTCATTTCATTATGCAATATTAAAGCTATATTACGTTTATACACTAATATAAGAACGAATATGTCAGTATATAATAGATTTGAAAAATTTTTTTAGATTTCGTTATTAATTAGATCTGGAAAAAAATTTTAATGTGTTATATATAAAATCAAACTATATGACTTATAATGAATGTGACATTTATTGAAGTCAAGAAATTTATAGTATAAGCTTATAACCGAAATTAAAACAATTATTTACATTAATTTGTGAAACAGAGGATTTTGTAGCATAATTATTTTTCTAAACAAATAAGCGCGAAAAACTTAGTCCTCTGTCACATAAGTACTAACAATTTTACGTATATCTTAATAAAAGTTATGTAAAAATTTATATAAGGGTTATAAATTATATATCACATTTCAAAGAAGGTGTGAAGATATGAGGTCTTTTTAAAGCAATTAAAGTAAATTAATTGGCGTTTAAGTCTGATCAATTTTCATATTAAATGCTACTTGAGTACTAAATTTATTTGACGATAGTTTTGGTAAAATATATGAAACAGGCGTATTTAGATGATCATAAGATTGAAATTTGTACATTAATTACATATATTTAATATGTAATTAAATTTTAAAGAAGATATGAAATATGATGATTTTTATAATATCAAATTTTACCTGGCCTAATAAGCTGCTATTATTTTGGTTATAACAAATTAATATTTCCTAAAACTAATTAGATTAGACTTAATCTCATGTTTGGTGTTTTGATATTATAAATAAAGTACATACAGAGTTTTTCTGCTTTATTATTTTGACAATTTAATTCATTTAAAAATAGAAAACTATTCAAAGTTAATTATTTTTTTAATAGTAGAATTAAATTTAATTTTTTAAGTTTTGTAAGACATCATTTCTTTATAGAAATGTGGTGTAAATCTAATAAGGCAAATTCTGCTGAATTTCGTTGAAAATATGCTTATTTTATGCTAGAAAGATATCGAAAATATTTATTTTTTAGTTCAACAATTCAAGTGTCATTATTTAAAATCTTGAATAACGAGTTCTTTCACTCTTTCATAACACATTTTCAATTTTATTACTATCTATAAATTTACTAATTAACAAATTTACACACAAGGGATATAGTGCTAAAATATATCTTTTCATGATTTATATTACCTTCTTGTTATTTAATATAAAATGAATTTGTTATTTTGTGTAAGATTGACTTGCGGAAACTTGTTTTTTAAATTTCCCTTTTTTATAGAATTGTATTAAAAAAAACTTGCTCTTTCATTAATTCTAATAGTTGTGACACTACAAAAAGTTGTTTTTACTTCTAGAAATCCCATAGTTTACAAATATGATATTTTTAACACGTAAAGTTTTATCTCTAAATATGTTTAAACGTTACACTGTATATTTTAGTTTAGAATCCCCCCGATATTTAATCGACAATCATAAAATTTAATTAGTTAATTCATATATAATAAATATTAAAAAAAATAATTTTTAATCTTAAGATTTAAAATATTACCTAATAATTCATCTTTTGTCATAAGAAATGTTTTTGAGAACTTTCATTTATCCTACATGGTCTTTTTGTTGACGTGTGAAAGACTCGCTTGGTATAATCAATTAATGATTATGCTAATACTTAATATACGTACTACCTTTATAAAACCATATACGCACTAAAATAAATATGCAACAAATTAACCTCAGATTAATAATAAGAATTGTTCTTTTTCCAACTACAAACACATTTATGTGCTCATATGTTAATATATAATATTAACATATGATTCATGGTATCTCTCACCTGCGGTGTGTACTATCATTTTATCTACAATTTACATTATTATGTTACTACCGATTCATTAATAAAATAATTCATATAGCGCTATTGAATATTATAAAAAATTTTACAATAAGTTGTGGTTAAGTCTATCTAAGATTTCCCCGTTAAATGTATTAGTAGAAATAATCCCCATATTAGCGGCAAACAAAAAGCATGTGTGTGTATACTTTAGATTAATTGATCTGCTTTTGATATAGTGCGTAGCATTTTACTTATGCAATAATTACGCATAATATTATTAACAATAAATCTATCTAAAGATAATTCACTTAAAAAAATTAATAATGTATACAGTATTCTAATAATAAACACTCACGTGTCTATAACTATAATGAGTTATAGGGAGATCATATAAGCTTTAATATTATATACCTTATCATGAAAAAAATTTTTTTAGGCATTAACTCATTTAAATATTATTTAACGCTATAGTGATAAGTTCTCATCATTTGTAACATGGCGTAATTTTGTTAAAAACCTAGAAGAATAAAACCGCACTATCAGATAGATATAAAAGGATATCTTGTACATTAAAAATACTATATAACATATAATTGATTATGGCGGAATGGTTTCATTTTATGATTAGCATAGAAGCGTCTGAATTTTAATATAAAAAAATCTAACCGAAAGAAGTTGACACATTAGTTATATTGAGATAAGTATTGTTATGCTGCACGATTAAATGACAATCATCATGAGGATTTCCCCCAATCATGAACAAGAGAAAGGCGCAAATCTGATAACAATAATTTTATTAGGAATATTTGATTAGACGAGATGATTATAAAAATCCAGTGTTAGAATATAAACTTAATAGTTGTGAATGTCGCAAATTTCAATTTATATCAATTTTTATTTTGTAGAAAATTTAAAAATAGAATAAATTATTAAAATAGAATAAATTATTAAGATAATAGTATACTATCGAATGACAGAAAATGCATTTTAAATATAAATCATAAAAATAACTCTATTACTTCAAATCAATCATAAAAATAACACTGTTTTATATGAATCATACAACTAGCACCATTCTCATATGGAGGTGGTGCTTTATGTTATCCTATGATGTACGATAATTGGATTTAGTGATTTATTAAGTGTTAAATAAGCAAAAATTTATATTCCCAATATTCTTTTATATTTAAAAAAATATATGAGAAATAATACGTTTATATGAAAATAAAGATAAACAGAGTAGAGATTTGAATATATACCCTTACAATTCTGATATATAAATCGTGTAAATGTAACATATAGCTCATAAGTAAAGACAATTTTTTTGATATCAACTTATGTTAGATTCCAAATAATTTTGAAAGTTTTGTAGTAAAAAGACTTTACCTTGAAATTTCATAATATGGCCGGTTGAAAATGATTTTTTTAAAAGATATTTTAAATGCAGAATAACTGCATTATTCGTACACCGAAAACTATTTCAGAGTAACTTAGTTGGCCATAAGGATATCGCAATCTCTAGATATAGTTTTTTGTTTAGTAAATAATTTAAAAAAAAAATTATATATATCTAATAGGTAGGTATATTTGATCATAAATATAAGAATATAGCAAAAATAAGTTATTTTATGTTTGAAAGAGTTCAGCAGTTATAATAATGAGTTTAAATTTTTATTTTTGTACATAAAAATTGTATCCACTTAATCTCTCAATGTCGCCTTAGAAATTTTACTAAATCTCTAAAATATGTCAAAATTTCACTAATTATAAACATACAAAATATAATAAAGTACTTAATTACACCATATTTTATTCAAAAAATTGTGATTAATCAAAACGATTATATTAAAACATTTAGAAAGTAGCTCAGCTACTTATAGATGGCATCGTCATCAAGCAAGCTAATGTTAATAATATCAAAGTTATTAACCATAACATGTGGTCTCAATGTAATACTTAATAATTTTGCAGTATTATAAATAAATAAATTAATGACCAAAAAAATTTATCTGGAAATAAATGGCTAAATTTTACTACCTATACATATTTATTATTCGATGAGTAAAAAACCGCATAGTGGAATTTAAGGCAATCGCTCTTAGTAATCAGATATATATAAATTACAAAAATATTGTGTTACATTTATTAAAAATTTCTCATTTGTAACACGATTGTAATAGAATGGTAACATTCTCTGCATTTAATTGAGTAAAGAAATCTCAATAGTTATATCCCTTATTACAAAATCAATTAAATGGAACAATATATAAAATAAATTTATTATGCTAGAAAGAAAAATAACATTAAATTAACTCATAAAATATCAAAAATATAAACATAAGATAATTTCATTTGCATGTAGTTATTCTAAGGGGACAATTGTAACTGACTTGGAATTTATAGTAGTTCCTTAGTATAAAGCAAAACATTTTAATAGACCAATCAATATTAGACAAAATGAAGTATTATATGTAAGAGCTAATAATTAATTTATGAATGTAGATAAATATTTTTTATTGAATTTGACTTTTAGAAAGTAACTCTTAATTAAATTGCAATTAATACTATATAACTTGCACTTTGGTTCATTCCTTATCTATACTATGAAAAAGTTTAAATTATCATCTTGTCTTGTGATAACGTATTATTAAAATACTCTATAAGTAATTTACTCTTTGATAGTACTTGAAATTTTTTAAAAATATAATTTAATTTTTCAAAAATATAATATTGCAATCAGACTTCATTAGAGGTAATAACCTATTAATTATCTTAGAGTTATGTTGTAATTATTTAAACTATAGTGTAAAATTCTTAATTAGATTGTTACAATATTAGCAGCTTGTCAGTTATAAGAAGTCTGTATGTTCCACTTCTTTTTTCTAAAAAATATATTTTAAAATTATTAAATTATTACGACATTCTAATATATGGAACATACTTTAGTCATCTATTATGAATAAATAAAGAGATCAAGAGCAGTCTAAATTTGAAAATGAAATCTCGTTAAAATAACCCCACAATCTCACCTGTAAGTGTGTAGAAGTAAAATTTGTTTATTTCCTAATATCACGACTTTTTAAAATATATAATAACACAGCTATAGTGCTTGATTTTACGTAGGCTCCATATAAAGGGAGATTAATGATGAATATCATTAGTGTTTTAATAAATAATAAGTGAGATCATGAATGCTTAAACATGGCAGTTTTATTTAACTTCAAAATTTACATTTTATAAAATTTTAGTACTCTGATTTGCTTTGTAAATTCACTTATAGATATTATACACAATTATTAAGTATTATAGAAAAATATAGTGATCGCAATAATAAAGGCGTTCACTTATTTTTTCCGAAAAAATCTACAATAAGTTTATAAAGTAATAAAGAGATTAAATTTTAAAAGGCTTTTTTATAGTAAATTTTACTGACTCACATATAATTTATTTAACTGAAATATGTTAGCATAAATTATTTTTTTGAAATATTTTAGTTTAATAGACAAAATCAACGAAACATAGCGGTATGGAACTTTTAGTAGAAAATTTATTTAGCTCGTGGTAAAAAGTTATCATAAGATTTGATGAAAAACATTTTTAAATTATACTACATTCTGAATATGCTTTATAGTTGTAAATTGAGTATGTCTTTTGTATCAGCAATTAGTAATTAGTAATCCTCAACTGCAATGATTTACTTTAATCTCCTTCAAAAAAAAATGTTATAAAAGTTTTAAAGATACAATTAATTCAATTGTCTAATTTAGGCTAAATAAAATATATGTGAATTATACTTTTAAAAATTTATAAATCATTAATTTTAAAGATTAGCTTAAAGTAATCATTTTTTTAATTTTATAAAACTATAGACAAAGTCAAATATGAAATTTTTAGCTTATTCACAATCTAAAGATTTATCAACAAATATTCAATCACTCTTAAGACATTTTTTCTAAAAAGCGGAGAGACGACTATGTTATATATGCTTAGTTAGCTTATTATAAGCTCACTTGATGTATTTCTGGCGCCACATACTGTTTTCGGTCTATCATAACCCTTAATTCGAAGTTAATAGTAACACTCTTAATTTCATGCTTCGATAAAAATTAAAGTACATGTTGTAAATAGGGGAGGGCTAAATAAAAATAGAGTGCTGATTTCACTATATGAAAATTTCTGCCTTTTCAGCTTAAAATGATTCTTAAAGAACCAACGTCTAATTGATATATAGATGATAGATAGATAGATGATAGATAGATAGATAGATAGATATAGATAGATAGATAGATATAGATAGATAGATAGAGTAGGGGTAATCTTAATCAAAAAAGTTGATTTTAAGTTGGTTAAACACCGTCGAATAATAATTAAATAAATAATAAATCTAGGATGATGTGTGATGTCGTGAGGGTTAATTATGATAAAACTACTCAATTAAATTAATCAAAAATTAACAACATAAAAATATTCATTATTTAAAGGCATACGTAAGTCATTTTGATATAAATTCTATATACTCTAATGCTCCAACTTGAATTAATTCTCACAAGCACGAATTTACTAAAAGAATAAGAATTCCCATTTATGCATTATATACCTTAAATAAATTACTTTTTAAAATTTTTTAAGCATATAATGTGTTTAATATTAATATTTATCATAAAAATTAAATTTTCTAAGAACCAATAAGTAATAAGCATAGCGTATTACATTAATAGTCCGTTAAAATAAGGAGAAATTACTTTTCGTTATATTTATATATTTATCTGTAGTTAAAAAGAGATTTTTTATTATAAGCTTATGCTGGTCATAATCTTTATTGCAATTTTGAGCTATTTTGAGCTATTTTGTTGCCCATCCACTGTTTTGAGTCTTCTTATCTCATTACATTAAGCTGATAAAACCACCATACAATTTTATATCTCTTTAATAAGATTATGGGCCATTCTGGTAGTTAATAAGTGAAATTGATAAGTTAATTCGCAATTGCTCTGAAATCGATGATTTTTAGTATGTTAAACTCCTTAGCGTCCACTGAATAACATGTCCAAGCCTTGTGATGCGAATTAGGATGACTAATAAAAGCTGTAGTAACGACAACTTTAAATAAAGTATATTTGACAAGCTTTAATTCGCAAAGGCTTCTTAGGGAATTCGCATTGTAACTAAAAAAGAATATCTTTACATCTATTACTTTTAAACCAAACTAATAGAAGAATTTTAAAATTTATACAAAATAATCGATCTGCATAATTCATAAAGTCTATTAATATTTTAATTTCAAAAATTCAATAAATTTACAAACATTATCAAATAGCAAATATAATTTTTTTAGACGAATTAAATCGTTAGTAAAGAAGGCGTAATTTTGACTTGAATTATTATAAAAATATATAATATTTAATTCAAAAAATTAGAATCGAAGAGTCACAAATTGTTTTAAAGGAATAATAGTAATATCCTCTAACATTCAACAAAGGATGACATTGTCTTTTAAATTTTTATTATGAAATATTTAAATATAATAGAATTATTTATAAAGAATTTTTGAGATTTACTTTCAAAGTCTCAGCTATTTCAATTTATAGCACAGAAAGTAAAAAACATCAGTTTTTAAAAATAGAAAAAATTATGACTTAAGTGTGATTTATATTTCTACTAAGGTCAAAAATTAAAAATAAAACTATCACATATAGTGAAGTAAATATTTATGAAGAAATTCTTACAAGTATTTCAAAGAAAAGACAATTCTAGTCGCTATGAAATGCGGTAAAAAAATTTTTCAGAGAACTCGAGTCCCAGCGTATTTATTAGAGCCAAGATCTCATGAATATATTATCTATAGTATCCAAAAAATTTTTATTTTAAAAATTAAAATTAATCCTTAAATGATAAAAAAATATAATAAGTTGTTATTTAATAAAATTGTTTCTACTAACATTCAATAATTAAGCCATTTAGATGAATAGACTACTCTTGAAAGATTTAAAATTTTTTATAATCAAACGTAATTATAATTTCAGAAAATTTTATTAATTAGAACAAATTTAATTCCATTCATAAGACTCTGTATAATCAAGTATTATATAAATTTCTTGACAATTATCTACAAAAAAATGTAATTATTTTTTTATTAGCGATTGAGATAAAATATTCGTTAGAACACTCAATAAATTTAATCTATAGGTTTTCGACTATTTCTCGTTGTTTTTTTTGTAGTATAAGAGTTCAAAAAATTTAAAACGATTATATAATGCTATGCATTCTTATGCCCTAAAAATTTCAAGTATCATCATTAAGATATAAAATTATTCATTTATATTATTAAGAACTTCTTAAAAATAAATTTACAATCACCATTAATATTATTTAAGAAAAAACTAACAATGTATATGGAGATGACTTAATTAAGACACAAGTAAATGTGATTCTATTGCCTCCATAATGATCTATAAAATATTTAAAGCGTAATTTAGATATTAAAAAATTAATGATAAAAAGTAATTTCATTCGATAAAGTGTAAATTTATTTTTAGACTATAAAAAATTTTTATTAATCTAAAATCTTTAATATTGTGTAAAATACATACTCAGTTAGATATAAACTAAGAATAGGAATAATATATTCAACATTTTCTTAATAAATAAGGAACTGTCATAATTTACCACCAAAAAATGATAATAATGTTATTAAAAGTAAAATTTTGTATTCTTAAAAAAATATCTAAATTCATATTAAATTCACAATAATAAGATCTCATTAGGTAACTGTAGTTTCTAATGAAATCTATTGGGGTAGTAGACCCCACTAATTTCTAATAAATTTGACTTTTTAAACAATCGAATTTATCTAATAGTTTTTATATTACATATAGTCAAAAATTATTGAAAAAAATATAAAAAAATTT
>NW_027254988.1:10000-12500 GCF_042242105.1 Pempheris klunzingeri
GTACTCCGGTGAATGTTTCGTGCCCCTGGTACTCTAGTGGAGGTTTCGTGCCCCTGGTACTCTAGTGGAGGTTTCGTGCCCCTGGTACTCCGATGGCTGTTTCGTGCCCCTGGTAATCCGATGAATGTTTCGTGCCCCTGGTACTCCGGTGGAGGTTTCGTGCCCCTGGTGCTCCGATGAAGGTTTCGTGCCCCTGGTACTCCGGTGGAGGTTTCGTGCCCCTGGTGCTCCGATGAATGTTTCGTGCCCCTGGTACTCTGATGGCTGTTTCGTGCCCCTGGTACTCCGGTGAATGTTTCGTGCCCCTGGTAATCCGATGAATGTTTCGTGCCCCTGGTACTCCGGTGAATGTTTCGTGCCCCTGGTAATCCGGTGAATGTTTCGTGCCCCTGGTACTCCGGTGAATGTTTCGTGCCCCTGGTACTCCGGTGAATGTTTCGTGCCCCTGGTAATCCGATGAATGTTTCGTGCCCCTGGTACTCCGGTGAATGTTTCGTGCCCCTGGTAATCCGTGTAAGACAGGGCAAGGGAGGGAGGCGGTTGGTTACTCCCGCTTTGCCTTCCTCGACTTGGCCCCTGGTACTCTAGTGGAGGTTTCGTGCCCCTGGTACTCCGATGAATGTTTCGTGCCCCTGGTACTCTGGTGGCTGTTTCGTGCCCCTGGTACTCCGGTGAATGTTTCGTGCCCCTGGTACTCCAGTGGAGGTTTCGTGCCCCTGGTAATCCGGTGAATGTTTCGTGCCCCTGGTACTCCAGTGGAGGTTTCGTGCCCCTGGTAATCCGATGAATGTTTCCTGCCCCTGGTACTCCGGTGAATGTTTCGTGCCCCTGGTAATCCGATGAATGTTTCGTGCCCCTGGTAATCCGATGAATGTTTCGTGCCCCTGGTCCTCCAGTGGAGGTTTCGTGCCCCTGGTGCTCCGATGAAGGTTTCGTGCCCCTGGTACTCTGATGGCTGTTTCGTGCCCCTGGTACTCCGGTGAATGTTTCGTGCCCCTGGTACTCTAGTGGAGGTTTCGTGCCCCTGGTACTCTAGTGGAGGTTTCGTGCCCCTGGTACTCTAGTGGAGGTTTCGTGCCCCTGGTACTCCGATGGCTGTTTCGTGCCCCTGGTACTCCGGTGAATGTTTCGTGCCCCTGGTACTCTAGTGGAGGTTTCGTGCCCCTGGTACTCTAGTGGAGGTTTCGTGCCCCTGGTACTCTAGTGGAGGTTTCGTGCCCCTGGTACTCCGATGGCTGTTTCGTGCCCCTGGTACTCCGGTGAATGTTTTGTGCCCCTGGTAAGCCGATGAATGTTTCGTGCCCCTGGTACTCCGGTGAATGTTTCGAATTGCCCCGACACACCCCAACACCTCCCGCAGGCCCCGTGACCTCCGGCCTGGACCCTGAGACGCACACCAACACATCTCCCAGGCCCCGACACACACCACCACCTCTCCGTGACCTCCGGCCTCCACCCTGAGACGCACACCAACACATCTCCCCCAGGCCCCGTGACCTCCGGCCTTGACCCTGAGACGCACACCAACACATCTCCCAGGCCCCGTGACCTCCGGCCTGGACCCTGAGACGCACACCAACACATCCCCCAGGCCCCGACACACACCAACACCTCTCCCAGGCCCCGTGACCTCCAACCTGGCCCCTGAGACGCACACCAACACCTCCCCCAGGCCCCGTGACCTCCGGCCTTGACCCAGAGACGCACACCAACACATCTCCCCCAGGCCCCGTGACCTCCGGCCTTGACCCTCAGACGCACACCAACACATCTCCCAGGCCCCGACACACACCACCACCTCTCCGTGACCTCCAGCCTGGACCCTGAGACGCACACCAACACATCCCCCAGGCCCAGACACACACCAACACCTCTCCGTGACCTCCAACCTGGCCCCTGAGACGCACACCAACACATCCCCCAGGCCCCGTGACCTCCGGCCTCCACCCTGAGACGCACACCAACACATCCCCCAGGCCCAGACACACACCAACACCTCTCCGTGACCTCCAACCTGGCCCCTGAGACGCACACAAACACCTCCCCCAGGCCCCGTGACCTCCGGCCTCCACCCTGAGACACACACCAACACCTCCCCCAGGCCCAGCAGACACACACCAACACCTCTCCCAGGCCCCGTGACCTCCGGCCTTGACCCAGAGACGCACACCAACACATCTCCCAGGCCCCGTGACCTCCGGCCTTGACCCTGAGACGCACACCAACACATCTCCCAGGCCCCGACACACACACCAACACCTCCCCCAGGCCCCGTGACCTCCGGCCTCCACCCTGAGACGCACACCAACACCTCCCCCAGGCCCCGTGACCTCCGGCCTGGCTTCCTGACCTCCGGCCTGGCCCCTGAGACGCACACCAACACCTCCCCCAGGCCCCGTGACCTCCGGCCTCCACCCTCAGTGAACTTTGTAAAGCACTATGAGACACTCTGTTGTGATATTGGGCTATACAAATAAAATTGAATTGAATTGAATTGAAT
>NW_027254988.1:25000-27500 GCF_042242105.1 Pempheris klunzingeri
GGCCTCCACCCTGAGACGCACACCAACACATCTCCCCCAGGCCCCGTGACCTCCGGCCTTGACCCTGAGACGCACACCAACACATCTCCCAGGCCCCGTGACCTCCGGCCTGGACCCTGAGACGCACACCAACACATCCCCCAGGCCCCGACACACACCAACACCTCTCCCAGGCCCCGTGACCTCCAACCTGGCCCCTGAGACGCACACCAACACCTCCCCCAGGCCCCGTGACCTCCGGCCTTGACCCAGAGACGCACACCAACACATCTCCCCCAGGCCCCGTGACCTCCGGCCTTGACCCTCAGACGCACACCAACACATCTCCCAGGCCCCGACACACACCACCACCTCTCCGTGACCTCCAGCCTGGACCCTGAGACGCACACCAACACATCCCCCAGGCCCAGACACACACCAACACCTCTCCGTGACCTCCAACCTGGCCCCTGAGACGCACACCAACACATCCCCCAGGCCCCGTGACCTCCGGCCTCCACCCTGAGACGCACACCAACACATCCCCCAGGCCCAGACACACACCAACACCTCTCCGTGACCTCCAACCTGGCCCCTGAGACGCACACAAACACCTCCCCCAGGCCCCGTGACCTCCGGCCTCCACCCTGAGACACACACCAACACCTCCCCCAGGCCCAGCAGACACACACCAACACCTCTCCCAGGCCCCGTGACCTCCGGCCTTGACCCAGAGACGCACACCAACACATCTCCCAGGCCCCGTGACCTCCGGCCTTGACCCTGAGACGCACACCAACACATCTCCCAGGCCCCGACACACACACCAACACCTCCCCCAGGCCCCGTGACCTCCGGCCTCCACCCTGAGACGCACACCAACACCTCCCCCAGGCCCCGTGACCTCCGGCCTGGCTTCCTGACCTCCGGCCTGGCCCCTGAGACGCACACCAACACCTCCCCCAGGCCCCGTGACCTCCGGCCTCCACCCTCAGTGAACTTTGTAAAGCACTATGAGACACTCTGTTGTGATATTGGGCTATACAAATAAAATTGAATTGAATTGAATTGAATTGAGAGACACACACCAACACCTCCCCCAGGCCCAGACGCACACCAACACCTCCCCCAGGCCCCGTGACCTCCAACCTGGCCCCTGAGACGCACACCAACACCTCCCCCAGGCCCCGACACACACCAACACCTCCCCCAGGCCCCGTGACCTCCGGCCTGGACCCTGAGACGCACACCAACACCTCCCCCAGGCCCAGCAGACACACACCAACACCTCCCCCAGGCCCCGTGACCTCCGGCCTGGACCCTGAGACGCACACCAACACCTCCCCCAGGCCCAGCAGACACACACACCAACACCTCTCCCAGGCCCCGTGACCTCCGGCCTGGCCCCGGAGACGCACACCAACACCTCCCCCAGGCCCCGTGACCTCCGGCCTCCACCCTGAGACGCACACCAACACCTCCTCCAGGCCCCGTGACCTCCAGCCAGGCCCACTTAACCCCAAGCCTGACCATAGCCCTCACACTCAGCCCCAGCAGGGAGGCCTCCAGTGGGGCTTTCAGCCTTGAGCTCAAAACAACTCACCCCCAGCAGGGAGGCCTCCATTGGGGCTCACCCACAGCAGGGAGGCCTCCAGTGGGGCTTTCGGCCTTGAGCTCAACCCGCTCACCCCCAGCAGGGTTAGGGTTAGGGCCTCCATTGGGGCTCACCCCAGGCAGGGAGGCCTCCAGTGGGGCTTTCGGCCCTGAGCTCAGCCCGCTTTCAGCCTTGAGCTCAGCCAGCTCAGCCCCAGCAGGGAGGCCTCCAGTGGGGCTTTCGGCCTTGAGCTCAGCCCGCTTTCAGCCTTGAGCTCAGCCAGCTCAGCCCCAGCAGGGAGGCCTCCAGTGGGGCTTTCGGCCTTGAGCTCAACCCGCTCACCCCCAGCAGGGTTAGGGTTAGGGCCTCCATTGGGGCTCACCCCAGGCAGGGAGGCCTCCAGTGGGGCTTTCGGCCCTGAGCTCAGCCCGCTTTCAGCCTTGAGCTCAGCCAGCTCAGCCCCAGCAGGGAGGCCTCCAGTGGGGCTTTCGGCCTTGAGCTCAGCCCGCTTTCAGCCTTGAGCTCAGCCAGCTCAGCCCCAGCAGGGAGGCCTCCAGTGGGGCTTTCGGCCTTGAGCTCAGCCCGCTTTCAGCCTTGAGCTCAGCCCGCTCATCCCCAGCAGGGAGGCCTCCAGTGGGGCTTTCAGCCCTGAGCTCAGCCCGCTCACCCCCAGCAGGGAGGCCTCCACTGGGGCTGTCAGCCCTGAGCTCAGCCCGCTTTCAGCCTTGAGCTCAGCCCGCTCACCCCCAGCAGGGAGGCCTCCAGTGGGGCTTTCGGCCCTGAGCTCAGCCCGCTTTCAGCCTTGAGCTCAGCCAGCTCACCCCCAGCAGGGAGGCCTCCAGTGGGGCTTTCAGCCCTGAGCTCAGCCCGCTTTCAGCCTTGAGCTCAGCCCGCTCACCCCCAGCAGGGAGGCCTCCAGTGGGGCTG
>NW_027254988.1:37500-40000 GCF_042242105.1 Pempheris klunzingeri
AATGTTTCGTGCCCCTGGTACTCTAGTGGAGGTTTCGTGCCCCTGGTACTCTAGTGGAGGTTTCGTGCCCCTGGTACTCCGATGGCTGTTTCGTGCCCCTGGTAATCCGATGAATGTTTCGTGCCCCTGGTACTCTGATGGCTGTTTCGTGCCCCTGGTACTCCGGTGAATGTTTCGTGCCCCTGGTAATCCGATGAATGTTTCGTGCCCCTGGTACTCCGGTGAATGTTTCGTGCCCCTGGTAATCCGGTGAATGTTTCGTGCCCCTGGTACTCCGGTGAATGTTTCGTGCCCCTGGTACTCCGGTGAATGTTTCGTGCCCCTGGTAATCCGGTGAATGTTTCGTGCCCCTGGTACTCCAGTGGAGGTTTCGTGCCCCTGGTAATCCGATGAATGTTTCCTGCCCCTGGTACTCCGGTGAATGTTTCGTGCCCCTGGTAATCCGATGAATGTTTCGTGCCCCTGGTAATCCGATGAATGTTTCGTGCCCCTGGTCCTCCAGTGGAGGTTTCGTGCCCCTGGTGCTCCGATGAAGGTTTCGTGCCCCTGGTACTCTGATGGCTGTTTCGTGCCCCTGGTACTCCGGTGAATGTTTCGTGCCCCTGGTACTCTAGTGGAGGTTTCGTGCCCCTGGTACTCTAGTGGAGGTTTCGTGCCCCTGGTACTCTAGTGGAGGTTTCGTGCCCCTGGTACTCCGATGGCTGTTTCGTGCCCCTGGTACTCCGGTGAATGTTTCGTGCCCCTGGTACTCTAGTGGAGGTTTCGTGCCCCTGGTACTCTAGTGGAGGTTTCGTGCCCCTGGTACTCTAGTGGAGGTTTCGTGCCCCTGGTACTCCGATGGCTGTTTCGTGCCCCTGGTACTCCGGTGAATGTTTTGTGCCCCTGGTAAGCCGATGAATGTTTCGTGCCCCTGGTACTCCGGTGAATGTTTCGAATTGCCCCGACACACCCCAACACCTCCCGCAGGCCCCGTGACCTCCGGCCTGGACCCTGAGACGCACACCAACACATCTCCCAGGCCCCGACACACACCACCACCTCTCCGTGACCTCCGGCCTCCACCCTGAGACGCACACCAACACATCTCCCCCAGGCCCCGTGACCTCCGGCCTTGACCCTGAGACGCACACCAACACATCTCCCAGGCCCCGTGACCTCCGGCCTGGACCCTGAGACGCACACCAACACATCCCCCAGGCCCCGACACACACCAACACCTCTCCCAGGCCCCGTGACCTCCAACCTGGCCCCTGAGACGCACACCAACACCTCCCCCAGGCCCCGTGACCTCCGGCCTTGACCCAGAGACGCACACCAACACATCTCCCCCAGGCCCCGTGACCTCCGGCCTTGACCCTCAGACGCACACCAACACATCTCCCAGGCCCCGACACACACCACCACCTCTCCGTGACCTCCAGCCTGGACCCTGAGACGCACACCAACACATCCCCCAGGCCCAGACACACACCAACACCTCTCCGTGACCTCCAACCTGGCCCCTGAGACGCACACCAACACATCCCCCAGGCCCCGTGACCTCCGGCCTCCACCCTGAGACGCACACCAACACATCCCCCAGGCCCAGACACACACCAACACCTCTCCGTGACCTCCAACCTGGCCCCTGAGACGCACACAAACACCTCCCCCAGGCCCCGTGACCTCCGGCCTCCACCCTGAGACACACACCAACACCTCCCCCAGGCCCAGCAGACACACACCAACACCTCTCCCAGGCCCCGTGACCTCCGGCCTTGACCCAGAGACGCACACCAACACATCTCCCAGGCCCCGTGACCTCCGGCCTTGACCCTGAGACGCACACCAACACATCTCCCAGGCCCCGACACACACACCAACACCTCCCCCAGGCCCCGTGACCTCCGGCCTCCACCCTGAGACGCACACCAACACCTCCCCCAGGCCCCGTGACCTCCGGCCTGGCTTCCTGACCTCCGGCCTGGCCCCTGAGACGCACACCAACACCTCCCCCAGGCCCCGTGACCTCCGGCCTCCACCCTCAGTGAACTTTGTAAAGCACTATGAGACACTCTGTTGTGATATTGGGCTATACAAATAAAATTGAATTGAATTGAATTGAATTGAGAGACACACACCAACACCTCCCCCAGGCCCAGACGCACACCAACACCTCCCCCAGGCCCCGTGACCTCCAACCTGGCCCCTGAGACGCACACCAACACCTCCCCCAGGCCCCGACACACACCAACACCTCCCCCAGGCCCCGTGACCTCCGGCCTGGACCCTGAGACGCACACCAACACCTCCCCCAGGCCCAGCAGACACACACCAACACCTCCCCCAGGCCCCGTGACCTCCGGCCTGGACCCTGAGACGCACACCAACACCTCCCCCAGGCCCAGCAGACACACACACCAACACCTCTCCCAGGCCCCGTGACCTCCGGCCTGGCCCCGGAGACGCACACCAACACCTCCCCCAGGCCCCGTGACCTCCGGCCTCCACCCTGAGACGC
>NW_027254988.1:50000-55000 GCF_042242105.1 Pempheris klunzingeri
AAATCGCTCCAACGCTCCACCTAAAAGTTCTGTTTTTGCCTGCTCCTGAAATCTTGACGATGGTAGCGCGGAAAACAGACAAAAAACGCGTAAGACAGGGGAAGGGAGGGAGGCGGTTGGTTACTCCTGCTTTGCCTTCCTAGACTTGGCCCCTGGTACTCTAGTGGAGGTTTCGTGCCCCTGGTACTCCGATGAATGTTTCGTGCCCCTGGTACTCTGGTGGCTGTTTCGTGCCCCTGGTACTCCGGTGAATGTTTCGTGCCCCTGGTAATCCGATGAAGGTTTCGTGCCCCTGGTACTCCGGTGAATGTTTCGTGCCCCTGGTAATCCGATGAATGTTTCGTGCCCCTGGTACTCCGGTGAATGTTTCGTGCCCCTGGTAATCCGATGAATGTTTCGTGCCCCTGGTAATCCGATGAATGTTTCGTGCCCCTGGTACTCCAGTGGAGGTTTCGTGCCCCTGGTGCTCCGATGAAGGTTTCGTGCCCCTGGTGCTCCGGTGAATGTTTCGTGCCCCTGGTAATCCGTGTAAGACAGGGGAAGGGAGGGAGGCGGTTGGTTACTCCTGCTTTGCCTTCCTAGACTTGGCCCCTGGTACTCTAATGGAGGTTTCGTGCCCCTGGTACTCCGATGAATGTTTCGTGCCCCTGGTACTCTGGTGGCTGTTTCGTGCCCCTGGTACTCCGGTGAATGTTTCGTGCCCCTGGTAATCCGATGAAGGTTTCGTGCCCCTGGTACTCCGGTGAATGTTTCGTGCCCCTGGTAATCCGATGAATGTTTCGTGCCCCTGGTACTCCGGTGAATGTTTCGTGCCCCTGGTACTCCGGTGAATGTTTCGTGCCCCTGGTAATCCGATGAATGTTTCGTGCCCCTGGTACTCCGGTGAATGTTTCGTGCCCCTGGTAATCCGATGAATGTTTCGTGCCCCTGGTAATCCGGTGAATGTTTCGTGCCCCTGGTCCTCCAGTGGAGGTTTCGTGCCCCTGGTGCTCCGATGAAGGTTTCGTGCCCCTGGTACTCTGATGGCTGTTTCGTGCCCCTGGTACTCCGGTGAATGTTTCGTGCCCCTGGTACTCTAGTGGAGGTTTCGTGCCCCTGGTACTCTAGTGGAGGTTTCGTGCCCCTGGTACTCCGATGGCTGTTTCGTGCCCCTGGTAATCCGATGAATGTTTCGTGCCCCTGGTACTCTGATGGCTGTTTCGTGCCCCTGGTACTCCGGTGAATGTTTCGTGCCCCTGGTAATCCGATGAATGTTTCGTGCCCCTGGTACTCCGGTGAATGTTTCGTGCCCCTGGTAATCCGGTGAATGTTTCGTGCCCCTGGTACTCCGGTGAATGTTTCGTGCCCCTGGTACTCCGGTGAATGTTTCGTGCCCCTGGTAATCCGGTGAATGTTTCGTGCCCCTGGTACTCCAGTGGAGGTTTCGTGCCCCTGGTAATCCGATGAATGTTTCCTGCCCCTGGTACTCCGGTGAATGTTTCGTGCCCCTGGTAATCCGATGAATGTTTCGTGCCCCTGGTAATCCGATGAATGTTTCGTGCCCCTGGTCCTCCAGTGGAGGTTTCGTGCCCCTGGTGCTCCGATGAAGGTTTCGTGCCCCTGGTACTCTGATGGCTGTTTCGTGCCCCTGGTACTCCGGTGAATGTTTCGTGCCCCTGGTACTCTAGTGGAGGTTTCGTGCCCCTGGTACTCTAGTGGAGGTTTCGTGCCCCTGGTACTCTAGTGGAGGTTTCGTGCCCCTGGTACTCCGATGGCTGTTTCGTGCCCCTGGTACTCCGGTGAATGTTTCGTGCCCCTGGTACTCTAGTGGAGGTTTCGTGCCCCTGGTACTCTAGTGGAGGTTTCGTGCCCCTGGTACTCTAGTGGAGGTTTCGTGCCCCTGGTACTCCGATGGCTGTTTCGTGCCCCTGGTACTCCGGTGAATGTTTTGTGCCCCTGGTAAGCCGATGAATGTTTCGTGCCCCTGGTACTCCGGTGAATGTTTCGAATTGCCCCGACACACCCCAACACCTCCCGCAGGCCCCGTGACCTCCGGCCTGGACCCTGAGACGCACACCAACACATCTCCCAGGCCCCGACACACACCACCACCTCTCCGTGACCTCCGGCCTCCACCCTGAGACGCACACCAACACATCTCCCCCAGGCCCCGTGACCTCCGGCCTTGACCCTGAGACGCACACCAACACATCTCCCAGGCCCCGTGACCTCCGGCCTGGACCCTGAGACGCACACCAACACATCCCCCAGGCCCCGACACACACCAACACCTCTCCCAGGCCCCGTGACCTCCAACCTGGCCCCTGAGACGCACACCAACACCTCCCCCAGGCCCCGTGACCTCCGGCCTTGACCCAGAGACGCACACCAACACATCTCCCCCAGGCCCCGTGACCTCCGGCCTTGACCCTCAGACGCACACCAACACATCTCCCAGGCCCCGACACACACCACCACCTCTCCGTGACCTCCAGCCTGGACCCTGAGACGCACACCAACACATCCCCCAGGCCCAGACACACACCAACACCTCTCCGTGACCTCCAACCTGGCCCCTGAGACGCACACCAACACATCCCCCAGGCCCCGTGACCTCCGGCCTCCACCCTGAGACGCACACCAACACATCCCCCAGGCCCAGACACACACCAACACCTCTCCGTGACCTCCAACCTGGCCCCTGAGACGCACACAAACACCTCCCCCAGGCCCCGTGACCTCCGGCCTCCACCCTGAGACACACACCAACACCTCCCCCAGGCCCAGCAGACACACACCAACACCTCTCCCAGGCCCCGTGACCTCCGGCCTTGACCCAGAGACGCACACCAACACATCTCCCAGGCCCCGTGACCTCCGGCCTTGACCCTGAGACGCACACCAACACATCTCCCAGGCCCCGACACACACACCAACACCTCCCCCAGGCCCCGTGACCTCCGGCCTCCACCCTGAGACGCACACCAACACCTCCCCCAGGCCCCGTGACCTCCGGCCTGGCTTCCTGACCTCCGGCCTGGCCCCTGAGACGCACACCAACACCTCCCCCAGGCCCCGTGACCTCCGGCCTCCACCCTCAGTGAACTTTGTAAAGCACTATGAGACACTCTGTTGTGATATTGGGCTATACAAATAAAATTGAATTGAATTGAATTGAATTGAGAGACACACACCAACACCTCCCCCAGGCCCAGACGCACACCAACACCTCCCCCAGGCCCCGTGACCTCCAACCTGGCCCCTGAGACGCACACCAACACCTCCCCCAGGCCCCGACACACACCAACACCTCCCCCAGGCCCCGTGACCTCCGGCCTGGACCCTGAGACGCACACCAACACCTCCCCCAGGCCCAGCAGACACACACCAACACCTCCCCCAGGCCCCGTGACCTCCGGCCTGGACCCTGAGACGCACACCAACACCTCCCCCAGGCCCAGCAGACACACACACCAACACCTCTCCCAGGCCCCGTGACCTCCGGCCTGGCCCCGGAGACGCACACCAACACCTCCCCCAGGCCCCGTGACCTCCGGCCTCCACCCTGAGACGCACACCAACACCTCCTCCAGGCCCCGTGACCTCCAGCCAGGCCCACTTAACCCCAAGCCTGACCATAGCCCTCACACTCAGCCCCAGCAGGGAGGCCTCCAGTGGGGCTTTCAGCCTTGAGCTCAAAACAACTCACCCCCAGCAGGGAGGCCTCCATTGGGGCTCACCCACAGCAGGGAGGCCTCCAGTGGGGCTTTCGGCCTTGAGCTCAACCCGCTCACCCCCAGCAGGGTTAGGGTTAGGGCCTCCATTGGGGCTCACCCCAGGCAGGGAGGCCTCCAGTGGGGCTTTCGGCCCTGAGCTCAGCCCGCTTTCAGCCTTGAGCTCAGCCAGCTCAGCCCCAGCAGGGAGGCCTCCAGTGGGGCTTTCGGCCTTGAGCTCAGCCCGCTTTCAGCCTTGAGCTCAGCCAGCTCAGCCCCAGCAGGGAGGCCTCCAGTGGGGCTTTCGGCCTTGAGCTCAACCCGCTCACCCCCAGCAGGGTTAGGGTTAGGGCCTCCATTGGGGCTCACCCCAGGCAGGGAGGCCTCCAGTGGGGCTTTCGGCCCTGAGCTCAGCCCGCTTTCAGCCTTGAGCTCAGCCAGCTCAGCCCCAGCAGGGAGGCCTCCAGTGGGGCTTTCGGCCTTGAGCTCAGCCCGCTTTCAGCCTTGAGCTCAGCCAGCTCAGCCCCAGCAGGGAGGCCTCCAGTGGGGCTTTCGGCCTTGAGCTCAGCCCGCTTTCAGCCTTGAGCTCAGCCCGCTCATCCCCAGCAGGGAGGCCTCCAGTGGGGCTTTCAGCCCTGAGCTCAGCCCGCTCACCCCCAGCAGGGAGGCCTCCACTGGGGCTGTCAGCCCTGAGCTCAGCCCGCTTTCAGCCTTGAGCTCAGCCCGCTCACCCCCAGCAGGGAGGCCTCCAGTGGGGCTTTCGGCCCTGAGCTCAGCCCGCTTTCAGCCTTGAGCTCAGCCAGCTCACCCCCAGCAGGGAGGCCTCCAGTGGGGCTTTCAGCCCTGAGCTCAGCCCGCTTTCAGCCTTGAGCTCAGCCCGCTCACCCCCAGCAGGGAGGCCTCCAGTGGGGCTGTCAGCCCTGAGCTCAGCCCGCTTTCAGCCCTGAGCTCAGCCCGCTCACCCCCAGCAGGGAGGCCTCCAGTGGGGCTTTCGGCCCTGACTTCAACCCGCTCACCCCCAGCAGGGAGACCTCCAGCCAGGTCCCTGACTCACTCACTCTCACCCAGGCTCCAGCAAGCTTGCACGCACTCTGCCTCTGCTTCCTGGACTCTTGCTATCTCCACTCACCTCCACTCCCAGGAGCCTTGACCCCCAGCCGGGCCCCCTGACCCAGCAGGGAAGCCTCCATTCAGACTCCTCACTCACTCACTCACTCACTCACTCACTCACTCACTCACTCACTCACTCACTCACTCACTCACTCACTCTCAGCCAGGCTCCAGCTATCTCCACTCACCTCCACTCCC
>NW_027254988.1:65000-67500 GCF_042242105.1 Pempheris klunzingeri
TGTTTCGTGCCCCTGGTACTCCGGTGAATGTTTCGTGCCCCTGGTAATCCGATGAATGTTTCGTGCCCCTGGTACTCCGGTGAATGTTTCGTGCCCCTGGTAATCCGTGTAAGACAGGGCAAGGGAGGGAGGCGGTTGGTTACTCCCGCTTTGCCTTCCTCGACTTGGCCCCTGGTACTCTAGTGGAGGTTTCGTGCCCCTGGTACTCCGATGAATGTTTCGTGCCCCTGGTACTCTGGTGGCTGTTTCGTGCCCCTGGTACTCCGGTGAATGTTTCGTGCCCCTGGTACTCCAGTGGAGGTTTCGTGCCCCTGGTAATCCGGTGAATGTTTCGTGCCCCTGGTACTCCAGTGGAGGTTTCGTGCCCCTGGTAATCCGATGAATGTTTCCTGCCCCTGGTACTCCGGTGAATGTTTCGTGCCCCTGGTAATCCGATGAATGTTTCGTGCCCCTGGTAATCCGATGAATGTTTCGTGCCCCTGGTCCTCCAGTGGAGGTTTCGTGCCCCTGGTGCTCCGATGAAGGTTTCGTGCCCCTGGTACTCTGATGGCTGTTTCGTGCCCCTGGTACTCCGGTGAATGTTTCGTGCCCCTGGTACTCTAGTGGAGGTTTCGTGCCCCTGGTACTCTAGTGGAGGTTTCGTGCCCCTGGTACTCTAGTGGAGGTTTCGTGCCCCTGGTACTCCGATGGCTGTTTCGTGCCCCTGGTACTCCGGTGAATGTTTCGTGCCCCTGGTACTCTAGTGGAGGTTTCGTGCCCCTGGTACTCTAGTGGAGGTTTCGTGCCCCTGGTACTCTAGTGGAGGTTTCGTGCCCCTGGTACTCCGATGGCTGTTTCGTGCCCCTGGTACTCCGGTGAATGTTTTGTGCCCCTGGTAAGCCGATGAATGTTTCGTGCCCCTGGTACTCCGGTGAATGTTTCGAATTGCCCCGACACACCCCAACACCTCCCGCAGGCCCCGTGACCTCCGGCCTGGACCCTGAGACGCACACCAACACATCTCCCAGGCCCCGACACACACCACCACCTCTCCGTGACCTCCGGCCTCCACCCTGAGACGCACACCAACACATCTCCCCCAGGCCCCGTGACCTCCGGCCTTGACCCTGAGACGCACACCAACACATCTCCCAGGCCCCGTGACCTCCGGCCTGGACCCTGAGACGCACACCAACACATCCCCCAGGCCCCGACACACACCAACACCTCTCCCAGGCCCCGTGACCTCCAACCTGGCCCCTGAGACGCACACCAACACCTCCCCCAGGCCCCGTGACCTCCGGCCTTGACCCAGAGACGCACACCAACACATCTCCCCCAGGCCCCGTGACCTCCGGCCTTGACCCTCAGACGCACACCAACACATCTCCCAGGCCCCGACACACACCACCACCTCTCCGTGACCTCCAGCCTGGACCCTGAGACGCACACCAACACATCCCCCAGGCCCAGACACACACCAACACCTCTCCGTGACCTCCAACCTGGCCCCTGAGACGCACACCAACACATCCCCCAGGCCCCGTGACCTCCGGCCTCCACCCTGAGACGCACACCAACACATCCCCCAGGCCCAGACACACACCAACACCTCTCCGTGACCTCCAACCTGGCCCCTGAGACGCACACAAACACCTCCCCCAGGCCCCGTGACCTCCGGCCTCCACCCTGAGACACACACCAACACCTCCCCCAGGCCCAGCAGACACACACCAACACCTCTCCCAGGCCCCGTGACCTCCGGCCTTGACCCAGAGACGCACACCAACACATCTCCCAGGCCCCGTGACCTCCGGCCTTGACCCTGAGACGCACACCAACACATCTCCCAGGCCCCGACACACACACCAACACCTCCCCCAGGCCCCGTGACCTCCGGCCTCCACCCTGAGACGCACACCAACACCTCCCCCAGGCCCCGTGACCTCCGGCCTGGCTTCCTGACCTCCGGCCTGGCCCCTGAGACGCACACCAACACCTCCCCCAGGCCCCGTGACCTCCGGCCTCCACCCTCAGTGAACTTTGTAAAGCACTATGAGACACTCTGTTGTGATATTGGGCTATACAAATAAAATTGAATTGAATTGAATTGAATTGAGAGACACACACCAACACCTCCCCCAGGCCCAGACGCACACCAACACCTCCCCCAGGCCCCGTGACCTCCAACCTGGCCCCTGAGACGCACACCAACACCTCCCCCAGGCCCCGACACACACCAACACCTCCCCCAGGCCCCGTGACCTCCGGCCTGGACCCTGAGACGCACACCAACACCTCCCCCAGGCCCAGCAGACACACACCAACACCTCCCCCAGGCCCCGTGACCTCCGGCCTGGACCCTGAGACGCACACCAACACCTCCCCCAGGCCCAGCAGACACACACACCAACACCTCTCCCAGGCCCCGTGACCTCCGGCCTGGCCCCGGAGACGCACACCAACACCTCCCCCAGGCCCCGTGACCTCCGGCCTCCACCCTGAGACGCACACCAACACC
>NW_027254989.1:0-77857 GCF_042242105.1 Pempheris klunzingeri
GATACACATTCGGTAATTTAACCGAATCCTTTTGTTAAAAACTAATGTAGGTAAATATTCGTGCTTTATATATATATATATCAGTAGAACCATTTGAGAGATCTCATATATAACTCTAATGATTTTTTCAGAAATGTTTTTTGTTTCAAGAATCAGATTTGAACTATATCCAAATTTTCAGTTTTATTTTCAGAACATGGTACAGTCTCAGCATTCTTCTATGGTCTTATGATAGGTTCATCATGTCAATATATCGTAACAAAATGTTAGTTTTAAATTATTATTTGATTACAACAAGCACCTATTTTTTATATTTAAAATGCTTTAAAACTTTTCTTACATAATTCTTAAAACAAGAATTAACTGTCAATAAAATTAAAGAGTCGAAATAATTTTTTTATAATAATATAGTATGAATCTTTCTTTTATAAGCCCCTATTTACACAATATCCATTCACTAACCATTATCTAAAACAAACGTCTCCTTGTGCTTAGATTTTTTTTAGTTACGAGGTTAAACCCCTGGGGCAGCTTATTGGTCTGTGAAGTTCAAGCTGGTCAGACTTGCTTCATTGAACGCTGTAGGCATTGTAGCGGAGTTTTTCGATCATATCCCAGCCACACGACCTCACACACCAGCTCCGACTTATTATTCTGTGGTAGTGTGGGAATTTAACCCACTAAACAACTTCGTCTTGGGGCGACCACCACCCCTACCCTATCCATCTATTGGGCTTTGGATCTATGGAAATCACCTCAACAGAGGCAGTAATTCACTATTGTACCCTAGTGCATCCGCACTCAATTTCGCCCTCCCATCAGGCTTCCTCCCACTACTAGCATGTACTAAAAATTTTTTTATAGATATATGCAATTACCATAGTGTTTCTACTAACTTCGGATTAAGGGATACGATAGACTGGAAACGTGGACGGCACCAGGATTCGAACTCACGACCTTGTGAGTCATGAGTTCTAAGCTTATACCACTAAGCCATCTGTCAGCTTGTCACCGTGTGCTTAGATCAATATTCAAAACTTCATTTCGATTTATTTTTTTTTAGTATTTTATTGAATGGTATAAAAGTGGCGCATTTGTCTATAACTTTCACATAATAATTACGGTGTGGTAATAAATTGTCGGCGCTCTATAACCTACTTTAAAGGAAATTTATTGTAATGCTATAAGTGATAATTGTACCGTCACTCCAAGGTTATTGTCAAATTATTCATTCATAAATATAATTATGTATTTTTCGTATTTTCTTTGTTAGTTCCTATATTAGTTATGCGAATAAGATATTTTTAAATCATAGCAATAAAAATCAGCTATTATTTTAAATAAAATCTAAACCATAATCCATAAGAAATGTGTACTAATATTAAAAAATGATTTTCCGGATTTTAAACAGTTTCGAGTCTTTTGTGCTTTGTGCTTCATTTTACATGCTTTTATGAAATTAATACATTTATTCTGATTTATGCTAGATTTTTTCTCACATACTACTCCGCAACGACTTTCATGTATTAGCTTAAGAGTGTATATCCGTAATTTTTCCAGACCTAACAACATATTAAATGTCTTTTAAGATCAATCTTATTAAATTTACTCACGGAATATAAAATATTATTTCTAGTTTACGTTATGTACTTTGAAACAATTTATTTTAGAGTATATTTGGAATACTATAAATCTAGATATTCTTATTATGGTTCTAAAGTTTTTAACAATAATTTCATTAGAGTCATCATCTTATATTTTTAATTCTATATATATTCTTATATTAGATTATAGTCGATCATTAGAATGTTTGAGTCTATATATTTTTGAAACTATTATTTATTAAAATAGTATAAATAAAAATTTCACCTATGTAGTTCTTCACTTTTATCAACGCATGAATAAAATAGATTTTTGTTTACAACGAGATTAAATTTTCAGTTAAAATAAAGTCAGTAATCATTCATGCAATTCACATATAATATAGGCCCCCCCTTTTAAACTTTTTAGTTACAATTTCCACTATACGAATTGCTATAGACACAAATTCTATAGAATTCGTGTAGAAAAACTATTTATTTAAAATTGCACAATTTTTATTAAGATAATCCTGTATTGAGCAAATGTGGAATTTTAATAATTGAAAGACTGTTGACTGTAGAGCATGGAATATTTTTTATTTATGCTTTCAAATCCAATTTCAGCTATGTTATTTCCTATAGCTTTTGGTATAAAAGTTTTGACATTCCATATATAATCTTTTAAGCTCTGTTATAAACATTTATTGTTGATATAAAATACTCTGCATTTTTCGGAATTTTTGACAGACTCTCTTACAAAATGACTAACAATCTACTATCATCGTCCATTAAAGCTTTTACTAAACTTCTCTGTGATCCATTATATGTTCCAGATGCATGGGACTATCTCATTTCTATATAAAATTATTGTTCAAGAAATGAAAACCTTAGACACAACGGGATAGGTAAGCTTGAATTAGCCCCATAGATTATTTTTCTAGCCTCTGAACCCATTCTTTCTACCCATATATTATATACTTATTATATCTAAATACGCCCAAGACATAGAACAATATAACAATGCTTATTTATATCAGGTTTCAATTTAACTTATTTATTCAAAAAATTTTTTGATTTTAAACTATTTGCGATATCCTTGACTCTTTTATGATATGTAATGTCTAGAAATTTAAAATTATATTTGTGACAAATTTTTTATGGAAATAAATGTTCTTTGCATTTTCTCAAAAAATCTATGGGGTGTGCCTTACTGTTCAAGGTTTTTATACAATTTTTATCGAAAGCAATTTGATGATAAATAGTAATTTAGTAGTATAAACAAGTCAATGATTAATATAAATACACATGGTGTATTTTAACGTTCTGACTTTAAAAGAGAATAACCAAGTATGTATAGAGATACACTATTACCACTATTGTGAAGCCATATAGAAAAATTATATAGTAGAATATTATCGAGATGCACGCCTGTTAGTCCTTCCAGTAAGCATAAGATTCCTATAGTTCATTTATTTATGAGCTTTCCATCGTACAATATTTCTGGTATTGCATCTAATTCCAACATATGTAAATATTTTTTAGAACAAACTCTAAACTAAAGTTTCAAAATTAACCATGAGATTCTTCATTTTTAAAAGTGCAATCCAACATCTTGCAATGCTTGTACTCATAATTTGTTTTTTTTTTCATGAAGAAACAAAGCTTAGCTTAAAATTAAAATCTTATAAAACTATAGGTGCTAGCCGGTTGAATTATTAGTATTATGGGATATAGACGTTTCTTTTTTTTCTAATTAGTTATAATATAGAATCAGATATACCAAAGTATCTGATGGTTTTTTATCAGTAGAAAGAGCTTATTTCAGTTTTGATTCGAAGCTTGTTGCCAACAAATAATCACTTTTTTAGATAATTGCGAGACAAATAAATTTAGCTAAGATAAGATTATTCTACATAATAATAATGCTGAAGTCAGATACTTTTATGTTTTTGTTTAAAGCGTGTTATATATGTTATAAATGTAATCGGTAAAACCTTTAATTGCGAATTAGGTAAGATTTTATGCGATCAGTTTCAAATCACGACAAAAATGTTAAAAAATCCTCACCCATCTATCTTAAAATAGATAAATTTATCTTTTACCAAAAAATTTTAATTTACATATCTTTTATAAATTTAAAACAGTTAAAACTTTTAAATTATACAGTAAAGTTATGTTTTTTCAAATTTGCTAATTCTTAGATAAGACTATAATAATGAAAATTTTGTCATTTTAAGATAATACACTACTGTAATAAGAAAAAAAAATAAAAAATTTCTTATATTATTTTTTCGGTAATAACGTTTTAAAATTAAAGTATTGTTGTTTACGTAAGCAAGCTCCATAGCCGCACCATTTAAGCTACTTTTCAATCTGCTCAAATTTACTAACTACGTTATGTCTTTAGCAATAAAATTTATAACATTCTTTAAAGTAATAAAATTCTATAATCGTAAAGTTTAAATTCTTTTAGTTAATCAAAAGCTTCAAATCGACACACGATATAATAAATTATTTTTAATTGGCATAAATTTCTCTGCAAGTGCGTATTGAAACTTACAAACTTATATTTACAGACATATAATGATGTAGAGCTAATGTTGCACTACAATTAGTGACACTCGGTCATTCTTTCCTTTTCGTTTTAAAAAAAAGTTGATTTAACCTACTGTGCGTAATTTTTTATAAAAAGTATACTATGTATCATTTATTGAAATGTTATGTATTTCATTCTATACGTTTCATATATTACTGGTTGTAATTTTATTTTAAATTTAATATATTTCGTGAGATACATACTGTTACTGCACGGAAAGCTAGAAATACAATTTTAGACATTTTATATTCATATAATTCATTTTAATATAATTATTATATGCAAATATAAATAATTTTGAGATACGATTTGTAATATGTACATATATATTGCGTAATAATACAATGCTTAAGCAAGTACAATAATATAAGCTACTAACGTCAAACAGTTAACTAGCATTGTCGGACTGCGCCGGCATAATGCGTCATTACACGATTTAACTTCCTCGGAATAATAACTTTATCCTTAAGCAAATTGTCATTGTTTGTTGATTTATTTTACTATGGTTGATTACACTAGAACATCATTTTACTAAGAAAGTAATTATTGAATATAATTAAGATATCAAATATCAGATAAATGTTATTTACTGAAAATTAGATAAATTTGAGTTTATTATTTTCAGAATACGGCTGCTAATCCTTCCAAAACATTACATTTTTTAAACTGTAACACTTGTAATATCGGAAGTAAATTATTACAGGTTTTTAGAATAAATTCTGGCTAGTTCTCATCTGTAAAAGAATGTGAGTTTTAATATTTGACCAATTTGTTAGCACGTATAGATTAATAACGGACACGTGATAACGTCTAATATTTTTCATTTTTATTTATTGTAAAATTTTTCATTCATCTTTTTTAAAAAATAACTGGCAATAGTTATTATTTTTTTTTAAATATTTAAACCAGCTAATTTTTTCGCATTGTCACCACAATGAATTTTAAAACTTAGTCACACTAAGATCAATCATATTTCATGTATCACCAAGCGTTATTGGAGTCTTATGAACTCCAATGTAGGTTTTTCACAGTTTTATATGGTTAATAACAGTAATTTTAAGTATCAGAGTTCTTATAATATTTTAAATTTTATTGTAATATAGTTCTAAAATTTTTAAATCACTTCCATAAATATCATAGTTTTCTTCTTATAAACAAGGCGTTTGTGATTTAAATAAACGTCCATACTTTTTCTACTCAAATATTATCTTAATTCGTAATCTATATTTTGATATTAAGGAATTATATCATGTAAATACCTAGATGAATTCAACCTTGTGATTTCATATTTATTCTATTTTTATCTGTTGCATGCATTATAGTATATGTGTAGTCTATGAATATATAACTAGGGAGTCTATATACGATGATATTTGAGCTAGCATTCAGGAATTTACATCGTGATATAGTTTTAAATCATTTTATAATATTAGCGTCAACAACCATGCCAAGTATAACACAATGAACTAGATTTTTACTAATCTATTAACCGGCAAAATACAAAAAAAACTTTTAAAAAGTCAGAGAGTAACAGATTTTCCTGCTTACAGTATTAATATCATACAACGAATATATGTTTTTTGATGAGATTTATTACATTTCCAATGATAACACAAATAAATTTTGCTCTTTCTGCTATAAAAATATATTGTTAAATTTTAATGAATATATAAGCATTTTTATATACATATGCTTTTTCAAATTCTAAATAAAATCACTTTTTAATTTATACAATGGTGATATAATATGGGTTATGTATCCAAAAACCTTTACGATGTCATAAGCAATTTTATAAATTAATAGAAATCTCTATTGTGAAGATGTTGAAACAGTGCTATACGTAAAAAAGTGATAAGTTACTTCTCAAACAGGTTTTATTTAAAATTATTGTAATATGTTTCACTGCAACCGTTGTTTATTAGTCTTCCCAATAATTATTAGTAGTTAACTTTCTAGGTTAATGTTTCTCAAAAAAAATCGGCATATAAACTTGAGCTTCATGATACAACGAATTTTAATGAATCAATAATCACATCCACAATAAATCCATATAAAATTGTATAAATGACGATCGAAGGTTTAGAAATATAATACTAATATTTGTCTTTTGGCTTTCTTACAAATTCGGGAGAAAGTCAAATAGTTAAAGCTATTTGATCTCTATCAAATTTGTAAAACACTTTAACCTAATACATTGGCATTTTTAAAAAGAATTTTTTTAAAATTAGGATATTTCTTCTATTAATAAAAGGGGCTTACAGGGGATTTATTGTGTTTAACTTCCTGTAAGAAAAGAAAATGATGCTTATCTGTGAACAAAACTATAAATCAATACACTGTTCTACATTATCTAGGTTATCAAATAATATCATTTTATGCCAAGAAAAACCCCTAACATTGATTCTAACAATTCAATACGTAGTATAGTTACATTATATCCTATTCGTTGATGACGAGTAATCATAGAAAAAACCAACAGTGATTTTTCATACTTAATTCACTTTAGTTACATTTATTCTCTTTATTTATATAAATTGATAAATATAACATGTTACATCATAAGATATAAATACTTTTGACACCTAATAGAATACTTACTAAAGTCTTATCTTTATATAAAAATATTAATGTGTTCCGTGAGTGTCATCGCAACTACGTTTAAATTAGAATTTAGGGTGTGATAGAATTCTTGACAGCAACGCGTAGATTTTATTTTGTTGTATTAAATTAAACATTTTTATATATGGAATTATGGATTTTTTTCATATTGGTAAAAAAAATATCGTATCTTTAAACATTAGTATCATTTAAAGACATAGATTTTCGATACTACTGTTTGTAAGGTCAACCATTTAGTAATCAAACTAGTGTGTTTTATTCGAGCAGTGTATGCAAAACTATAACAACTTTTTTTTAATTTTATATATATTCTAAGGTTTTCCTAGATTTAGTATCTACATATTATTATGTCTATAAGAATTGTGTTTATCGCTCTAAGACACCTGTTTGGTGGTGTGTTAGATAATTAAAAAATTTATATATTATAAATATATGATTTATAGTGTTTTACTTATGCAAGTTTACTTTTTATATAATGCTATCAATGATATGAGAGTTTTTAATTATTCTAAATTAATCTTTTGTGTTTCACCGATGTATGACTTGTGGATATCTAACGGGCAGGTATTGTACCTTATGCATGCGATTCATATTAGCCGAATTATTATGGTATTTAATCTTAATAGTGATTATGAGAGATATTTCCCATTATAAGTAAATATTAGTACAAGTAATATATGAAATCCCTTAATTTTTTATAATAAAATATAATTTATGCATACGCTTTGGACTAATTTGGCATACTAAAATTAATTATCTATAAAATGCTGAAGAGTGTTGTATCGTTACATTTCAAAATATAAAGTATTTTAATCCAAGTAAAAATATATTTAAACTCAAATTATTGTTATTGATTAGTAGTCAGGCCCCGATATACATTAAATATGTTGTATATTTGATTTTAATTTGGTCTAATGAAACTTTTTTTTTAATTAATTTACATGTTATAAATTTTGTAAGTCATTTTTGATGATATAAAATGTGAGTCTGTGAGATGCCAAAAACTACTAAATAAACAGTTGAATTTGACATGATCAGAGGGTAAAAACAGGTTGTTATTTTAATATTGAATATTTTATTATAAATAATTTTTATTTGAATTTATGTTAGATTTAATTTGATATCATGGATAATTTATATCAAATGTATGATTCTTCAATTCGTTAGTTATTTGAGCATTATGAAAATAAAAGTACTCTTTTAAATCTATTATGGGTAAATTAGAATTTTTTGTGTAATTTTCTAAAAATAAATACATTAGTATTAATATAAATGAAAAATACCTAGGATATAAAATCAACAATTATACAATAATCAGCTGTGTAATGAAATTATGTTTATAGTATCTTTACACAATCATTTTTTACAATAGTATAATGCTATTCATACTTCTCTAATTTATTATAAAATTCTATGATAAATGATAATTTTTAAAGAGTAACTGAAAGGCATACTACTATAGAGGTATTTATACGAGCAAAAGAGAATGAAAATTTTTGTTACAAGATTTTTTTTAATTTATGCCGAGTTTTGCCATGCAAAGTTTTAAAATTGCTACGTAATGATATTAGTGTTAACATTATTATAAATCTGTATTCGATTAATTATATTATAATTGCAATAACCGATGCTGATATGAAATTGTCGCTGATATACTAACACAATTCAGGTTAAACATATGACATATCAATTTGGATATGTAATATTAAGGATACAACATTATTATTTAAAATTAGAACAGATAAAATACATACATAAAATATTTTTATTTTATGGCAACTCCCCAAATTGGTCTAGGTACAGAGCATAATAAAGATACAATTAGACAAATTCTTGTGAATCCTGCAACCCGTCATTCTTCTAATTACAGTTTGACACAATATGGTTATTTTCATAGCATTTCTGTACTTTATAAATATTTGTATTAACCCTTTCCTGTTATAGCTTTCTGCTCCATCTCAGGTGTTGAACGGTACGTCATTTTCTTTATTAACCAAAAGAGTTTTCCAAAAAACTAGAAAATTATTTAAAAAATGGTCTCATACACTAATAGATATAATTGACATATATAGTAATGTACTAGATGAATTTTGTTGTAATAGATGTAATTGATACTAAAAATAATGTCAAGTCTCATAAAGCTTTTGTGTAAACCTACTATTTGATGTTTAGAAATAGTATTTTTGTATTTTTAGATGGTATATAGACTACCATATTTCATTTACCATGTTCTTGATCGATGTTATGCATTGTATGATAAAGTTTTTTATCTACTATGTTCAAAGAAAAATTTTTGGAAAAGAAATGTAACCTTTGTATAGACGTGTAACTCTCTTGAGAGTCAGTACTTTGATTTCTACGTAGTCATATATTGATACTGTAATATAAAAAAATCATCATTGAGATGTCAGTTGTGTTTTTTTTGCAAATCTTCTTATATACATGACTTCTATTTTCTTTTTAAGGCACTATAAAACAATTTATGCAAAGTATTAAAACCCAAAAATATTGAAAACAAACTCAATTAGAGGAGTTCTTGAAGAATTTATGCATAAATCTTTAAATTATACTTTTAAATCACTTCATTTGACAACGAATTCTTTATCTTTGCATTTATATTTTAAAACTAAAATATAATATAAATGAATTCGAGTTACTTTTATTTTTGGTATTATATATCTATATGAATAATTTATTTACAATGTCCTGACTTTACTGTAGAATCATAAAATATCACTATCATCGTGCTTTCATAAAATATTTTCGATAACGCTATATATCTCTAGATTGTTTTCTAGGATTATTTTAGAAAATAACAAAGTTTTATTAATAATATCTTCTAGCACTATTTAAAAACTATGTACGCTTATTTTATGACATTTAGTAGTTTTTCATAATTTCCACAATGACTCCTTTCCGAGTAGTGTTGAGAACAATTTAGTCAACGCACCTCTGAAGCTTGTAAGCAGAAACGTTAAAGACCTTTTGCAATATTACAAACTAATGCAGTAAATTACTTGTATAAAATAAAAAACGTTTATAAATTTTATTTATTTTAAATCAATTATTTTAAGTTAAAATTGCCAAACGTGCATAAATCTATGAATTCAGATATAAAATGGTGTAGTATATATTTCTATATAATTTTAAAATTTGTTATATACAATTTTTAGTAGAAAAATGTGAATTATAATTATACAATTACATTTAAATATAGATAGTGTTTTTACGTTATGATCCAATCATTTATAAAATTTAGTCAAAAATAAGATCATAGTTTATTTCATTAAAAATATACAAGGTAATATTCATGATTCGTGTTTAATTATTTGTTAAAAATTTTAATGCTTACGATATTCTAATAATAACCAGTTCACACATAATGAATCAAGTTAAAATAGTATTAAGTATGATGAAGATGGACGATTAATTATGTCGAAAACAGATTTTATCAAATAAATTGTAAGGATTTTGATATAACATAAAATTAACTATTTAACTTAACATTCTAGTTGGAAAATAAAACATTTTTTAATCAAATATATAAAAATTGGAGCAATAATTAAAGCTGGATATTAAAGACACTATTATTTTACGTTACAAAAAAATGCCTCATAACTGTTTAGAACAATCATATAATAATTATGATGCATTTATCTAAAACAATATAAACTTGTTTCAGTAATATAATAAAAACAAAATAAACCTCACGAATATTGTAGCTTACCAGTACATTAACACAGTTAATCGCTAGACCTAAAAATATTTAAAAAGTTACACATGTAACCTATTACTAGTTTATGCTTGAGGTAAATTTTATTAGTAAAATAAGTTACTATTACATTATAGCTTATAAAAAAATTTTATTTTACAAAATTCATTCTAAATACTTTAAATTCAATAGATTCTCTTATGCTTACGTTAGTAATTCTTAATTCTTGCCACACGTGCTTTAAGCCTATATAAGATTAACTCTGTACAACGTAATTAATAATAATGTACAAAATATTCATGTTTTGTGATTATTCCTAACGCTTAAAAATTCCCAAAACTAGTTGGTTAATTATATAACATTCCATTATCGATTAGTAGTTTATTCTTAAACGTGAATGTTGTTTTATTCCAAATTTACAAATTCTAGTTTAGTTAGAGAACACTTTTTTCGCTCTTATATGCGCTTAATTCGCTTTCAGTAAAAAATGATAGTTTCTTGTTTTATAAAAAAATTTAAACAAGACTAATAGAAAGAGAAAGCTAAAAGAATGAATTAAAACAGGTATAAATGGAATATAGTATTATTTTATATATGATCCGCAATCATCTGCTTCCCATAGAACCATTTCTCACACTTCATAAAGTAATTGTCTTTTTACTGTAGATAAAATATTTTTATTGTACTATATTCATATAAAACTAAATATTATAGGCTCTAATTTAGTGGTAAGATTTACAACAAAAAAACTTTGCTACAATGTATACAATGTTTATAAAGCAAATGTGGCAAACCTGAACTTCATAGCCTAATAAAACGCGTTAAGAGTTTTCTTTTGAAACAAAGATAATCTCTATATAAATTTCTGTATTTTAAATAAGGGTTTATATTTTTTTTAATACCTCCCCCTCCCATAATGTTGAAATACTTTTATAATTATGAAGTATTTGAATTTCTCAAAATTAACTTTATCACAGAGGCCATGAGAAATTTTAATTTTTTAAGCACTACCTAAAAATTAAACACCTACTTTTTATATACCGTTGTTAGAAATACTCATAAACGAAAAATTTTTGTGAGAATTTTTAATCAGAGTAAAAGTAGAGAATTTATTGTAACATTTTTCTAAAGTATACAAATATCAACAGCAAAATTATACAGTAATTAAAAAAGTATCTTATCTAATTCTCCCAGAATGTAATATTGTAGAAACATTAAATCTCAAATTTTTTTGTATAACTTGTATTTTATGTTTAGTCACCACAAATTCCCATTGAATAAATAGAGACCTATGAAGATATTTTAAGTTAAAATTTTAAATAATATGTATAAAATTTGATTTTTAATCGATGTATCAATTGCATATAATATATAATGGTGATTATAAATTTTCATAGTTATATAGAGCGTAAAAAGTAATTCGGTTTATTGGATTTTATGGAATAATATAAGCTGCAAGATGTAATAATCATCTATTGTTTTGGAAGCAATAATATAGCCAACTTATATTTCTAATATTTAATTTTTCTTCTTTTTTGAATAACTCATTAATGGTTGTGTTTGCTTGCGTATTCTTTTAATTATATCAAACAGGAAAATGTCACTTCCGAAATTAGACTCTTTTCTTTTATTAAAATTTTATAATTATTATTATAAAATAAAAAGTATACTTTATTAGCCTTAAGACTGATAAATACTTGGATACAACACCATACGAAATAATTGAATACAAATGAGTTAATTTCCAGCACAAGTTCTCAACCGCATTGAAATTCTATAAATATCTGTAAGTAAAATATGTTATTTTGAAAATTTACACCACTTTTAACCAAATTGTATTTATTGTCACACTCAACATTCATATCATATACAATCTTTAATAAAAAATCTTTAAGGGTAATATCATATTCATCATAAAATTCATTGTATATCTAAAATAGTATCTCTATTACATTATATTAATTTATCAGGATATAAAATTACGTGAACTTTATCAAAATTAAACGGAAAACTTTTTGATACTTTGTAAAAATTACATTTGTCATATTTTGAAGAACAAGGAATCTTGTTAATGATTTTAAGAACGTAACTCACGCATAATTCAGATTTGTAATCTCCAATAAAGTTTAATTTAATTTTATCATATTTAATTCTATTAATTATAATATGATTTATTTCAAGTGTAACTTCATCATTCTTTCGAAGGCATGGATCAACAATATTATTCATATGAGTAGAATTATTCGAATATGCATAATTCTAAAGTATAAAAGGAATGTAGTAACTATCTTTATTGATATATAAAATTTATACACTAGCTAACAAACGTATGTATTCCTTGTATGTATATGTTACATCCATACAATAATGAAAATTTGCATACACATTCATCAAAATTCCATTTATACTTAACTCTTGCGTAAATTTTTCAAAGTCCCTATTTCCATAAGGTATTTTGAAATGGATATAGAATTCATTACTTAAAGTCACAATCACCGGATGGTACACCTATTATTACGTGAATTTTTCGTAATGATTATAAAAAATACTGTTCTTTCTAAATTTGACAAATCCATCCCTAAAAAATAGAAAAAATGCTTTCCATGATTCATTTCGTCTAGTGTTTTAACATTGTTTGACTCATATGGGCTTCTATATCTTGACAATATAGTGTTATCGACCACGGACCAGTTTGAATTATTTCTAGAATATCAAAAGTTTAGTATGCGCTCTACAGTAATATGATATACTACCTGTCCGCTAAATCAAAATTATGAAAAATTGTTCCATATATGGTATGGTTTAATACTTTAGCATGCCAAAAAGTATGGTATTCCTTTAATAGACCCTTTGTGAGTGAATCTAAACGTTTTGATTAAAATGAAAATACTTATCTAATCTTATTAATTATATCCATTATTCTATAGCATAAAATTAAATCTATGCCTACTACTTAAAAATAACTTTAAGCCCTAGTAAACGGTAATGAGTCTGCCATTTTTTATATTAGTTAAACATTTGTGTAAAAATATAATTTTGACAATCACAAATTATAAGCCCTATTTTTTACTTAAAATTTGCGCAGAAAAATTAATGAGAGTTTTACCAATATAAAGTATTAACTCTTATTTTAAAAATATCTATATCTGGTAATTAATATTTTATTTAGAGTTGAAAAGGGGAATTTTAAATACTTTTCTCAAAAGAAAGGTTTATACTCCAACTGTGTAATTTAATATTCACTGAAAAAATTGTGAAAATTTTACACAAAAAAGTACGCTGCAGTGTTATTTATTTTTTTACGAAATTTTTATATTTTTATCGGTCAAATATAAAAATAATTTAAAAATTAAAAAAAAATAAAGAATAACATTTTTTTAAAAAATAAGCACTGACCACACAACAGGACTTATAAATTGTGCGTTATATGAATACTACGTAATATTAAGTTCAGTTTTTATAATTTAGGTAAATAATTATTAAAATGTATTTTTAGGGGTAATTTTGTATAATAAATAGCATATGTTGATTTCTTTAAGAAAAATCTGGAGTAGTTATTTTGGATCATTTTTTTGTATTCTGCGTAATTGTGGATACTTTGGTACAATAATGAACTGCAAGTTGCACAATCGCGAGACTGATTCTGTGCTTAGTATCAGTGCTTTTTAAATACAAGAAAGTTGATACCTAATAAGAAGATAGAAATTATTAAATTCTTTGAGAAAATAGCGTACAAAGTGGACGCAAAATTGCAAACAATTGTGTTTTATGATATTATACCAAGGTTTTTAAATACAATATTAAATAAAAGTATTAATTATACCAACTTTATGATAATTGCGTAATAAAAAATCCACGAAAATATGATGAAATGTAAGCATGCAGGTATAGACGAAAGTGTGAAAACTAGGTAAAGCTAATGCAGACAAAAAATATAGAGCTTTCTTGAGAAGCAAAATTAAATAAGGCTAATGGATTCTTCTCTGAGGTTTCGGAAGCAACACGTTTATCTAGTTGACTGGTTTTGTGGCTTTTTAAAATGTTATGATCCTTATTTTTTTTTAGTTACGAGGTTAAACCCCTGACGCAGCTTATTGGGCTATGAAGTTTAAGTCGTTCAGACTTGTTTCATTACACGCTGTAGACACTGCAGCGGAGTTTTCGATCATATTCTAACCGCACAACATCACACACCAGCTCCGACTTATTATTCTGCGGTAGTGTGGGAATTTAATCCACTAAACATCCTTGTCTTGGGGCGACCACCGCCCCTACCCTAACCATCTATTGGACGTTGGATCTATGGGAATCACCTCAACAGAGGTAGGAATTTACTATCGTACCCTAGTGCATCAGCACTCGATTTCACCTTTCCATCAGGCTTCCTCCCACTACCAGCTTGTACTATAATTTTTTTATAGAAACGTGCAATAACCATAGTGTTCCTGCTAACTTTGGATTAAAGGACACGATAGACCAACAACAGTGGGTGGCACCAGGATTCGAACTCGTGACCTTGGGTGAGCGACCTAAGTCTATACCACTAAGCCATCTGACCGCTTTTATGATCTTAAGTGCAAGAGTATTTTCGACGAGTCCGAAGTGTGAATAACATCGTTATAGACAAATGAAAGAAACATTTAGAAAAATTATTACAAGGCTGGAATCTCTTTAAAGTTTTACCACGTATTAGTATTATACTAGACTTTTTAATACCGGGTAAAATTTAAATCACACTTTTCTAACAGAACTTCAATTTATTTTAGGCAGATAATATGTTTTTGCAAAGGAAAAAACGTCTAAAAACAGTTAAAAAAGAGTGACTATTATACTAACATGCTCTATGTTAAGATAATAGCTGGAGACGTTAATAATAGCAAAATTCTTCAAGTCTAGGTGCTTTAAACTAATATATAATTTATTTTTGGAGTACAAAGCTAATTTAAATGTCTGAATGACCCAAGAAATTGTCCCAGAATACCTTATAAAATGTAACAAAAAACCAATCCAAAAGAGTCGTAAAATTTTGTTATTACTTGATAATTATATTGGTTTTCAGAATTAAACCCTATCAAATATTACACTTTGGTTTTTCCCAGCAAGTTCGACTAGGATCCTGTAATTCCTAGATAATGGAATAATAAGTAACTTCAAAATTATTTACAAAATATATTTTATTGAGTCACTAATACAACGAGCCAAATCAGACTCGTCAATTAATTCTTTCCAAAAAATAGTCGAGGTGATGTTTATTAGCAAAACTTTTTCGTCACAGCTGAAGACAGAAAATATCATTATTTGTCTTAAGAAGTCATTCATTATTCCAAATAAAAATGATCATATAGCATCTATACTTGATGAACCAATAAATACTGAGCTTATTCAAATGATTTAATACTATAAATTTAATAATTACTAGAAAACCCGCTTTCGATTTTCAAGTTAAGGAAGAAATAATAATGATATAGATCAGTCACTAATAAGCAACATGATAAAAGGTTCAGATAATAATAAATTTTATGCGACTTATTGTGTTTCTGATAAAATGGTTCTGGGAGCATTATCGACTATAAGAAAACAATAAAAATTATAAACTCAAAAATGCTAGATGAAATAAAGAAACTTGATTACGAGTTCTACAGCCACAAAACTTCTATTATTGCTACTTGTAAAATTGATAATTACTTTAAAAAAAAATAAATTGATATAAAATGTCTGCTTAAATTATCTTTGTCAGATAATTAACAATATTGTTTTTTTAGTGCAAGTGCCCAAAAATTTACGGACTTTGCGTAATTATGAATATTATATAATAAATTTGGTCTCAATTTTGTTAACGCAATATCTATAAGTCAGCGTATATAGAATACGCAAGATGTTTAAACAAAATTTTAAACTAGTTATGATAACAGATTATTGATATTCTATTAGTAAGTATCATTGCATCGTTAGAAATATTTATCTTTATAGTGGTAAATGTAATTTAACCTATAAAAATTATTAGATTAAGTTCTTGTTTCAGAATAACTTTAATTCATATTTAACTGTATTAGATAGATGCTACATTAATAATTGTATTTCTACATTGCAATTATATAATTTTTAAAACATCATAGCCTAATATATTTTTTCTAGTTATACAATCGAACTAATTATTTTAAATAGATTATATGGAAGACCTTATAGATATGGAAGCTATTTTTGTAGGTAATATGAGACAGAAATTAATATAGAATTACATAACTTATACAAGCATCCGTAATTTTATCATTAGTAACTTATTTTAAAAGATCATTCATTAAGCGAATAAAATTAATCGAAGAATTATTGTATTAGAATTCGATGAATCAACCCACCTATGTACAACGTATAATCCATGTCACAATTTTTAACTATATTCTCTGTGCATTTATAAAGTTTCTTTTTCAATTTCCTACGTCCGTATTAACAAGTAAAGGGAGTTTACGTATATAAATATAATAGTGTTAAATTTTCCACTGAAAATAATTTAATCTGTACACAAAACATTACGCCATGAACTTGGCATTCATTGTGAATGTCTCTACCATTATTTACATGGAGTTACAAAACATGGGTGGTAAACAAATATCAGAAAATTTTACTAATAAAGTTCAATTATAATAGCTTGAGGTTTTTTTGATACACTAATTTCCATTCTTATTACAAAATTATTCAATAGACTCTATTGAATATATTAAATAGTAGTAGTAAATTCTATTCAAGTGATAAGATATTATACTCTTCCAAAATAAAATTAAACCGTATTTGATATATGGATTCAACAAACTTGGATATATTATTCATATTTTTGAATAAAACAAGGCCATAAAATTGATCAATTTATTTAAAACATATTCTTAAATTAGTAAATATTTACAAAAATGTTGCACAAAGAGGTACTGTTTCAATTATACATTCTATTAATACTATTATGTGGTAGAGAAACGAAAATAGCAAAATTATATTGCATATTTGAATTTTAGCATCAAAAATGTGATTTTTTTTAATTTACTAATATAAAATAGTATAACCTATTGTAAATGATTGTAAAATATTTCTTTATTTTATATATTAACAAAAATAAAACAATACCAGGCAAGTGACTAACAAGATGGGGTTCCATGTGGAATTATAATTTATATAAGAATCTATTTTTTATTATACCATATAAAGATTAATATTTGACATTTTTTCCATACTAATATCACTAAGTCTAATTATTTAATAAGAGATAATAAGGTATAATCTAGTGATGCTTTAATAGCGATTTGGGTTTAATTTATTACTACGATTCCAAGTATTATATGTTGTGCATGTTATTGTTATAATTAAAAACAATTAGATTAATACTGATACCATGTAACTATATAATAATAACATAATGTTATTATTTTAATTCAAACAACATATTACAATAACATATTCCCAAGAATTTGTATACAGAAAATAAAAAAAATGATTTCAACATTCAGTTTATTTGCAATTTTTGTATTATTAGCTTACCTAATAATAATAACATTTACTCTGTAAGGTGTGAAAATTAACTTAATCTAAGCTTTTTACTTTATTTCGCATAAGCTATTTACTCATAATATACATTTCTTTCAGAAACAACTATATCTTGAAGTTATATACATTGATTTGATGAAGTTGAATCATCATGGCAAAAAATTTAATACTTCAACGGTACAGTATAGGGTATGGCCGAAATTCACAAACGGTCAGGTGCCCAAGCGCGTTAAAATGGATGATTGTAGTATTGTAGAAAACTTGAATTTTATATTGTTGAAATCAAATAGAAACAATGAAACGATATTTTATAAAAATTATTTTTACTTGAAATATAATAATAACGAGAAAAACCAATATTGGAGGTTTCAAAATCCGAATCGCCACGCAAAACTATGTACGTCGCTTGATAAGATTGAAAATATCGATATTATTAATTCCTATAATCATGTTTTGTCGGAAAATTACATTTCTAAAATTTTGTTGAATGCAAAAATAAAACAGTTAGCAGAGGAATGATCTTATTCAACTCACAAGGTTTATTCTTTTGCTACCAGCTCAAGTAAAATCTCTGAACTACCAATTATTAATAAGAGACAAATCTATCAAAATATCCAAAACCTCTGCAAGAGGAAATCTATAATTGTTGCTAGTACCATTTTTTTTTAAAGAGTTAAGTGTTAGTACCCTTCGAGGAGAAAGACTATGCATTTATGGTTCCGATGTTAGATTGGAAAGAAGAATTATTATTTTAGGCGCTGAAAATAATTTGATACATCTACAAAATTCAAGTGTGATTATTGCAGATGGAACATTCAAGGTATGCCCAAAAGGCTTTCTCCAACCGTATATTTTACATGGTAAAGTACAAAACAAGATCTATTCATTTGTTTATATCTTCCTTAAGACAAAAAAGGAGGAAGATTATTTACAAGCGTTTAACATTATATTAAAAAAATACAATCATCAATTTCCCCAGTTTATCGTGATTGATTTTGAGTTATCTGCCTATGTTTTTTTTAAAAAAGCAACAAAAGCAACGATATTCTTTGTTTATTTTATTTCGGACAATCAATTTGGCGAAAATTACAAAAATTTGGACACAGTAACGAATTTTTGAAGAATAATGAATTCAAGCTTTTTATCAAATGTATTACTATGCTTGCTTTTGTTCCTGTAGAATATGTCAAAGTTTAATATCTAAATATATTATTAAAGTCTCAGATTTTCAAAAACACCAACTTATCTGTGTTTTCCAATATTTCGAAAAATACTACTTGAGAGGAACAAAATACCAAATCAAGAATTGAAATGTTTATTTTTGAGTTCTAAATGCCATCAAATTCGGCTGAAATATTCAATCGACATTTTTACGGAAAATTTGAACACTTCCACCCAGGTTTAATGACATTTTTAGATAAGCTGAAAGTTCAACAAAGTAATTTCGAAAACGATATAGAATACTATATGTCAAAATTATCAAAAACATCAGTTAAGTATGAAAACAAACTTAATTTGTTGAAAGGCATTTGCACAAATTATCATAAATGTTACTATTTAACATACTTGGAATTAATTTAAAAATTATACAATCGGAAAATGAAATAAATTAAATTATAATATTATAAATATATGGTTCATATTCAATTAAATTTGACTTATTCTTGCGCTATAAACGAAACCAACACTACTCATGCTCACCAGCGAATTTCACCTTTTCGTTTCTTTTTTACTTATCAAAAAGGCCACGCAATGTCTACGCCGAGTGATGATTCGTTATAGTCGATATAAAATGAAAGATCATATTTTTAGTTAAATGAATCCATTTAGGAAGAAAAATTATTAAATTTTACATATATTCATAAAAGCTATAATATTTTTTTATATTTTAAATTTGATTTTTATTTGTTTAATAAACTTTTATGCTGAGATTATAAGAAAGGTGTTGTTATACATATGATATTTAGATAATTATATATATATATATATAACACATATTTTCTCTACAATTACATTTCATTTTGAGGATGTAAAAAAATTGAAAAAGAATTATAACAAAGAATTAGAAGTGATAAAATTTCAAGCATACCTGTAGCAAAATAGAAATTTTTTCTGGTGATATCCGTAATATTATTCGCATACAATAAATTATAAATAGGAACTTTGAAAACCGTGATGTCCAAATAGTCATTCGACCTTATGGCATACCATCCGTGCTATAATAACAAAAGTATTAAAAGTATAATAGTGAGTATTTTATTACCACATTTTTAAGGTGCACTTGTTTAAGTGTTTGAGCGATAATAAATAATGATATGAGTTTTAATGAGTGCATCATTGTTTATATTTGATCTGGGATTAGTGTAATATTGTATATATTATTGATGTTATAAATTATTAAAAAACAATGATTTTTTTAATTCTAAATAATTGATACTTTATATATGATAACAAATAGGACTGATTAGTTGCCTAAATAAATTAACGATTATAATGTATTTATTGGAATTAACTTTTTATTCGAAGGAAGTCGCTTTATATAAGCTAAGATCATCATAATCCTGTAAATACTCTTATTACGTCTAATTTTATTTTAATATGTATTATTCATGTTCCAAACAAATATAAAAATATGTCATATACGTAAAAACATTTTTATAAAACAAAAATTTTTTTCATTCATAGGAAATAATGTAGTAATTGTTTATTCCATACGGATATCCCCTTTTTTTGTTTTCTGTTTGGGTATTCAATATTGTGTTAGGCTTTGCAAGACGTAAGATATAATTTAGTTATACAAAAATATAGGCTAACATACTATGTATTTATATGTAATATAAATGTAAAATAGTTGTAGAACGTTCCTTAATTACAAAACGATTAACTTTAAAATATGAAATTTAGTATTAAGTGGTTTATTGTCAAAGAAAAAAAATGAACCTAATTTTACCGCAATTTTAATAAATTATATATAACACGGAATCTATTTATATTTTTTTTGTACAAAATTTAGTTTACGGATTTGCTTTATAAGATTATTTATTTTCGATTGAATGATTATCTGTAATTAAGAAGTGAGACAATTGGACATAACGCAGATAACATCGCATAATTTACTTGCGTACAACTTAACTCCTTGGCGATAAAATCAATATTACTTTTCCTGAAAAATTATTTTATGAATAATTGGGAACTAAAAAATACAATTCACAATTTTTTCATATATAAAAACTAACAGAGTATTTATTGAGCTAATTATCACCTGGCTGAAGAATATAAAAATAATAATAATAACAATTTTGGCTAGAACCTTTTGGCATATTGTAAGGAAATACTTATTTGCGGGCAAGCACTCAATATTAAGTAAAAAACTGTGGTCAAATAGTCACAACACACATAATTTATACTTTTTTCAATTATATGATTGTCGTAATTCTCCATGCGATAGACCAAACAATGATATTAAGTGAACAACAGCTAGAGTATTATTTATGTTGTTTATATGTGACTCAATCAAAATAAAATATTTAAGTATTGACGTCATATATAGCGAATATACATACATACTCTAATTAAGAATATGTAACGTATATAAATTATATATAATATTATTATTAAAATAATAAATTGATATCCATCATTATAACAATGATTTCATAATTAAGTAAAAAGTTATAAAATCCATATGTTAAAAAATTTATAAATTTTTTTTATGAGCTGATAAGATAAATGTTAAAATCCCCCATTCAGGTTTTCGACGACAGATTTTTTTTTAAATTTAAAAATTATAGGATACAGTCTAAAAGTGTTTATATTATTAATTTAGATAAATATGAGAAAAAATATAAAAACTATTCACTTTTTACTATTTTGTCGTACACGAGAGGAAAATCCTCCTGGGTTGTGCATGCGCAAAGAAAGAATAATTTAACAGACAATTATTTGGTAAATAACAGAAAATTTTTAAAACTAAATTTTATTTCATTAATGAATTTGCAATTTGGAGAAACACTTTGGGTGTTTTTGAGTTGAATATCCATTGCAAAAGTACGCGTAGAGTTGTAACAAACGGCACACCTTCTTCTTTTTCTTGTTTTATCAAATGTGATAATTAAGTTTTTACAATAATTTGATGTTAATAAAGTTATAAGCTTTGATTTTTTTGTAATTTGAAATGATTGACGAAGTTGAAGTAAAACTGAGACTATTTGTCTAGTATGTTCAAGGAGATCCACTGAATTTTTTTTGTTTACACTTAGTAACTTCCAAAAATTTATAATACACATGCTAATGCAGTTGATGAATAGTAGCCAATATCATTTTTTCTTTCGAATACCAGTACACTAGTTGGCTATTCCATTGTCTACCAGATCAACTCCCCCCCCCATGTATTTATTAATCATCATTTGTTTATCAATTTTAACTTCTTTTCCTTGTTTCTACAGTAATGTTTTACTGAAGTCAAGGAAACAGTATTAAAATCATTGCTCATAACAATCAAGAGCCTATTATCATTCCATTGAATGTAAATAATGCCATCTCCATCTTCATATTCCTCCAAAAATCACCTAGGGTTTTTACAAAAAGAATTTGAGCTATGTGGAGGCATCCGCTGGTTCTATTTGATCTTACTGTCCGCGTGACTTTGATATTTTTTTTCTTTTAGTATTTTAAACAAGTTATATGATGAGAAAAAATTCCCAAAATAAAGTTCCACATTATCATCATTAGCAAGTTCATTAACAAAGTTTAAGATAAACCGTTCCCAAGTCAAAAATTCTTGATTTTTTGTCATATTTTCTACATTAAGATTTAAAGCTCTAAATAAATACATTCTTATAGTGATCACTAATTTAATTAACAAACTTTACGTTTTTAGACCTAAAGAACATCTTTGCTGAATGATGACCATTATAAGGAACCGTCTAATGATCAATTGATATAATTTTATCAAAGAATCAAAATTTTTTAAGATTTATGCTTAATTTTGTTATCAGTGGCCTTATTTTTGAAATTCTGTAATTTAGCATTTATGTTATTGCTATTAGCAAATGTACATAGCGTTTTACTTGCATAATTTTTTTTATTAGCACGGCTCTTCGATCAGTTTTAATACCAACATCTTCTACAGTTTCCCAAAAAGCTTTTTTCATAAAAAGCTTGTGATACCCAGAAAGAATTAATATAGCTAACAAACTATTTAGTTCTGTACTGTTCATATGGAAAATATGGTCGTGTTTTCGCTTCGTATAAAGATTTGTTTCTTTGGCCACATTCAATAAAATGATATCATCAAAAACGTTTTTAAATTTCGTATGACCCTATTACAATTTTAGATAGAAATCAGAGCAAACTAATAACATGTTTCAATGTTTTCAAGATCAAATATGTATTTGTTTTGGTATTTATATGAACAACATTTTCTAAGGTTGTACATTTTCCAATTTAGTGTTGCATTTTTTTGTTTTAAATTAATGTCACTGAATTATCATGTAAAACTATTTTGATAAGTCCTGCAGTATCTGGTGGGTCGATATAATGTATAATATTTTTACCAACTGGAATATGAATGTCTTCTTTATCAGTAATAGCATTAGATTACTTGGGGGAAGCATAAAAAGATCTGTTTAATCTTCACTATATATTTTATCAAGTGTTTTAACTGCATCGTTTAACTTTATATATTTTTCAACACTCATTATAGGGAATTAAAAATTCTCTGGGGTTTAGCGTGCCGTATACGACATACTAAGAAATCATAATTATTTTTCTTTTGTATGTATAAAAATTCTTATAAGTATATCGCACATTTTACTTGACGTAAAATGTTTAAGTTATACGACGTTCAGCCTCACCTATTATTATAAGATTGATCGTAATCACATGATCTGTGTAGTTATTATGCATTAATAGAACAATGAAATTATTGCAAATATTTTTCAGAATATGTCGAAAAATATATTAACAAATCATATAGTTCTATATTTGTAATTAATTTGTTCTCTTCCAATATATATTTAAATTTCAACTGTATCATATACGACAAGAAAAACATGAATGGGTTAATACATACTGTGCATGATTTTGCATGCAAAGTCTGTGGATAACAATCGACGACTTCCCATACCAATGAATCCAGTGCATTTCTAAATGTTATATGAAAAAATTAAAAAAAATTAAATTAAAGACTTTTGACGATTTTTAGACGTCTATACAGCTGGTTATAATATGATTTTCAATTTAATTACAGATCAAAGCTTTTGTCTCTAGCCAATGATAAAGGTATGTACGCTGCATACTATCACTGCCTGTGATAGTCGGAACGACAAGTTATTACATATACATATTTAGTATTTCCAGAACATACAACGTGGGATATTAAATTTTTTTAATAAACTTTTATGTAACCAATAAAGTAGTCGACGATATAATTTTTACTTCCTAGTAGTTGAAATATTTTAGCTAATCAATTACCGATATGTGCCGCTTTACACATGCTTATGACTGTTTTTTTAAATTGAAATTCAGATGTTTAAAATCATAACAATATTTAGATATATAATAGTAAGTTTGTTCAACAAAAAGCGCTTTTCGAAAATTTCTAATGATTTTTAAACAAAAAAATGTAAGCAGTGTCAACATTAATTTAATTTTATGGATATATCGACGTAAAAACCTCACACCTAGCAGCTATCTATATGTAGAATCTCTAGCTTTTGAGAAGTAGATGAAAAATAATTATAGCTTATATTCAATTTTTACATAAATAATCTTTTCCTAAAGCTACTATTCAGGATATTTTGTATAATAATCTATTTAAAAATTGAAAACTTTAGGTAATAATACTGATATATATATATATATATATATAGGGTTTTACATTCAGTATCATCACTTTCCGGTTCAATATGGTTTGTAGGTTAAGAATTTGTTAGGAAGAAATTATAATTTTAACTACATAAAATCTATATAAATATTTTACCTTATAGGTTCAAGAAACAATTTTTAAACTTTAATAAAAAAAAATTTACACAGTAATAGAATAATTTATTTTAAAATCATGATATAGTAGAAATAAATTTTTTTATTGACTACCAATACTTGAACTAAATATGGATTATCTTGAAAATACTTAGTATTTAAGTAAATTATGAATATTTCCTGTTCTTTTTTATGTAAAATGATTCACAAGCACCCTCAATTATTGATGCAAATCTGTTTTAACGAAAACATATATGCTTCGTTTTTTCCAATCAAAACTACAAATGTAGTTTTTCAGCTGGATAAAAAATGTTTTTTTGAATTAAAAATTTGATAGTAAAAAGGTAATTATATTAACTTAATATTTTCACTACTTACAAATTCTTAAACCTCTTTTAAATGATGAATCTGTGAGCCATTTAAAATGTGAATTCGGTCCTTGATACCATAATTCTAAGCATATTAAATTTAGAGACAAATTTCAGAAATTTTCTTTTTTATTGAAGGTACATTTATGAAAAAATTTAGCATCCATGTTAATTCATTGATGAGAAATCAGAAATGATAAGGCTAATAATTACACCTACAGCAATATAATAATGGACAAATAGAATACAAACAATCAACAAGTAATTTACGTAACGCTGAAGAAAATTTCATAGTTAAAGTTGAGGCGAAAATCTCTTTGATAACTTATTTCATGATTCAACATTTTGGTGTAAGACAGAAGAGCCGTTATAATTCTATTGCAATTCCTCCTTTTTGACACAGTGGTAAAGATTTTAGCGTACAGTGAAATGCTCTTATGCAACTCTTAATCGTATAAGTAGTGCTAGTGTTGCCAATTACCTACTCTATTTGACAATTATTTGAATGCTCCTTTAACGTTATTATCGGGGATCGTCATTTTACGACGATGTTCTTATCACGTTTACTTAATTTAGACTTTGTATCATTACCTTTTTTGTTCTATTAGTTGTGTCAGTTTTTAAGTAGTTTAAAACAATAGATGGCACAGTTTTCTTGGATATCAAAACCGATATAGATATTGATGTATTAGTTATTCATTATTAAAATGTATAATAACCATCACTTTTAATAGACCTAAAACTTTATACGGATATCTTATCAAGAACTTTATATTTATTTAATGTTCAACATCATTCAAAAAATATATCTATTAGTGTACATCTTTGATTCACTACAATATAAACGCCCCACCATATATAATTATCAAAATGCGAACTTCTCTTACCCCTTCCACTCAAGCTGGCTCATTTACTGATTTCAATTTTTACGTAAAATAAGTAAAATCGAATGTAATATGAGGCTAATATCTTTAATCTTATAATATTATTTAATCCAGTTTCCAAATATATACTCTGAAACTATTTCCAAGTATGCTGACAAATAACGTTGGATTATTTGTTAAAATACTTTTTAAAAATTTAGTTTATATAATTATGGATGTTGTTTATAATAAGTTTGTCATGTGACATTAAATTTCTACGCTCAAGTCTTATCTTTAACCTTTAACTAATAAACAAATGTCTTTAAACCCTAATTACATTGCTTTTACTGCAGTACAGATATGAATTGAATTTTTTGCACCATTCAATACAAATTGAATATCCTTTTGAACTCAAAAATAGGCGTTACAATTCTCTGCTAGATATTCTTCTCCAAGAGATCAAAAGAATATCGATATATTAGTATTTTTAGAATTTTAAGACTCTATTAATATCTTATTTTATTCAACTTTAACATGTTTCATAAAAGCAAGAAAAAAAATGAATTTAATAGGATGCTCCAATTCATTATTCTTCAAAAATTCTTGCTGAGTCTAAATTTACAAACTTTCTGCCAAATTTATTGGCAAAAATGATGTAAACAATAAATTAATGTAAATTAAGTTTTCTTTTAAATTCTGTGTAATTATATAACATAGAAATAACCACGATATACTAGGTACATGATGTCTGCACTTTTCAAAGATGTATTAAACGCTTGTGATTTAGCTTTTTTGTATCTTTTCAGAAGGATATAAATAAGCATATATATCTTTTTGTACTTTACCCTGTGTATTTTTACCTGTAAAGTGTCTTTAATCATATATTTAGAGATTTCTTTGTAAATGTTGAATTTGAATTATAAAGATGCATGAAATTATTTTAAGTACCGCTGATAATATTTCTATTGCCGCACTGTATATCTAAATCATAGATTCGTAAACACTCTCTTTCAATGATGCTAACATCTAAATCTTTATAATTTCTTGAGCCAGCCATAATGATAGATATTTTTTCGCCAAGATTTTTGACACTTTGATAGATTTATCTTTTATTTATAATCGGTAGTTCAAAAATTTTATTTGAGCTAGTAGCAACAGAATAAACTTTGTGAATGTAATAGAAATATTTCTGGTCTAAATGTTTTATTTCTCCATTCAATAAAATTTTAAACATATGAAGTTCAAATAACACATGATTATGAAAATTACAAACATCAATATATTAAATTTTCTCAACCGAGGTATATATTTTTGCTCAACAATTCCGTTTTTTACACCTTTAATGTTGTTTTGTCTAATTTCCTTGACATTTCAGATAAAGATATTAAATTTACAACATCATTTTATTGTCACTATTTTTATTTCAAAGATATGAAATTCAGACTTTTTCACTTGTAGTTGTCAACCATCCCCAAAGCATGTACATATAATAGTTGGCAAACTTTGGCGATAGCGTCTTGATTAATGAGTATATTGATGACAAAACATAAAACTATATGAGTTTTTATACTAATAGACACTGTTTAGTGTCTATTGCAATAAATTTTTTCGTTATGTATAATAGCGAATAGTATTTTTTTATATCCTGGATAAAATATTAATATTTTTTATGAGTCATATAACTTAGGAGTACCTTACTCTGTACTTTAGACAAGTATAATCCACATTTTTAATACCCAAGTCGTTATAACGTATTTTAACACTTTTTTGTAATGATTTTGGTATTTTAAATGATAATGATACTTTTTGGAGTTTATTGCATAATATTAACCGAATAAATAATTTACTTAATTTATAAAATAATAAAAACAATTAATATTGAATAATACGCATATATAGATATATGATACAAAAAAAATTACGCAGTGCTTATTTCTTTTTATTAAATAGAAATATTGTATAGGTTAAAAGATATAATATTTTTTATCCACGAAAAATTTATGTATTGATAAACGAAATTGTTCAATTGTTTTATGTCATACTAACTTATTTAAAAAACACAAATATTAGAGTTCACCTTAGTCTTTATATTATAAAAATTAATAATACATAATTGGTTATATTCATTGGGTTTTTATAGACCGGTATTGTGATGTATGTATGTTTATATTCGAAATATATTGAAATTATTTAATAGTATATATTCTTATTCTTAATTTTTCGAGATTATCCAAAAGTAGTGTTTTTTATAACATTTAATAACCATTAAATAAAGATTATAGTGCTGTTATAATATAACCTGTCCTGATACATCATTAGTGTAAACTATTCATAAATATAGATCATAGTAATCAAAATACCCTACCTGTATACATTTTTTCGTGTATAAAATCACATATTAGCAAAATATTTATGTATAAAATTATTTCTTTTTGTGACAAATTTGTTAGAGTATGAAAATAATGAAATCTAAATATAATTTTTTATACAATATAAAAGAATTTTACCAATGTAAGACTTTTGTGTATAATTCGAAATTTCAAGATGTGTTTATTAATATTTTTTGTCATTATTTTTCATCTTTAAAGACTTTCTATTCTGACTAATTATTTACTTTACCGTACCGTGAATAGTCACTATTTTATATTGAAGAGGCTTATTTCATCTCGATTCCTTTATAATGTGTGTCAATATTAAGTGAAATAACATTTTCTCTATCATAACATGCGGTATGTATCAAAAATACCATTCCGTGGTCAATGTCTGACGACACAACAATTAATTTTTATTCCAAGTTATATAGCGCCTCCCCCTAGTTTATATATTTTTATAATTAATTTAAAAAACATATACGATAATTTTTACTAGTTGTAGACCTAAAATCAATACTTTAATCTGACAAGGTTTTTCATGAAATTTTTATAGGTTATATTGATAAAGAGAGTAAATAAGAAAGTGATAAATTGTTAGAATTTTAAAATCTCCCAAAATACCAATCGTCCATCTGTTACACAGTGGTAAATTTAGGATTTTTGGTTTACTGATTTCACTTAGTTTATAACAAGCGTAAAACAAGTTGTGGTTCAATCTACAACAATTCGTGAAAAATATATTATGGATGCTATAAAAATAACTTTCTCGCTAATAATTCAATAAATAGTAAACATAATTTAAAAGCAACTAGTATTATATTGACATCTACTAGAAATGTAATTTTTTTTATGTTACGGCGATAGGAAATAAAAATCGAGTTATTTAAAAATTACTATGAGTTACTAATTTTAAAAAACGCCATGTTTTTTTTCCGTAAAATTGATTGATGATCACTTTCAACTATAGGTGTAAAACAACTTACAATTAAAATATTGATCTTCGCATTTTCTTAACTTTTCTAATATTAACTTAGATTTCTGTTTTACTACAAATAATTCTGATGAGATGGAAAATTAAAATAAGGAGAAAGATATATGATGGGATTATTTTAATTTTAGATCACTTGCTTATCTCCTTTAAAATGATGAATTCTTACGTAATTCATAATAAAAATTGGATCATAATAAATATTTTTAAATGATTTTCCTTTAATTTAATTTAATATTCTCAATGAATACCAATGTTGAATTAACCTTCATTTATTAATAAATTTTGCATCTCATAATTATAATTCCTACTTAAGAAAAATTCCGGTTATCTACATCGCATCTGTAATAATGTAGTTTAACTGCGATAAAGCTCTAAGCCTGTTCTTAACATAACACTAAATTTTACTTTATAAGTAAGTACAATGATCCAGTATTAAATTTTAATTAGTTTACGATAACTATTTTATGTACAACAGACGATTTGTTATAGGTGACTGACTATTCCACAGTTCGAGTTCAGAAAAAACTTTTCATGATATATTAGAATTACACTGTTTTAAATTCATTGGTACTGAAATAAATTTCTAAATATAGTAAATCCTTATATCAAAAGAAATTAAAAGTTATTGTTAAATCTTCGAACACCTAACCTATGATGATGTCATTTTCAGTTAGTTTCAATAACTTTAAAATAATTTCCTTAGCCTCTGTAGTTCTACCAGCTTTTAGATAGTTAAAATTGTGATTTGTAATTAGTCTAGCCAACCTATTGCTGTACTAGTTACACAATTATTATAGTGCATATACACAATGTTATTCTAAAAGCATCCTGCGGGTTATAGACAAAGCTGTCTCATTTTAATTTATAGGCTGATTAATTTCTTTAGAATTGTGGCTTTTAGTTTACATCGGTAATTAACCATTGTCAATAATGCCTATTATATATAATTATATACAATTTTAACACCATAATGAACACTTACAGTATTTCTGGACTGAATTGCAAGTTAAGCGTGCGCACTCCTAGTTGTCCAAATTGAACTTCAAGTTGTCCATATTGAATTGCAAGTTCTTTTAATTTGCTTTATTCTAATTTTTTTAGATGCTTTTTAATACTATTCCTACCAAAATAAGAGAAATAATTATTAATTCGCATAAATATAGTACTTTTAATTTCTTATTATTCTATTATATATATATATAGAAGGGGCGAACTAATAGAGAGATAGCAGAGACTATAAATGCGCATCAATGCGCGGTAGGACGAATCATAAAAAAATACTATGAGACTGGTAGCTTTCTATCATTGAAGAAAGGCGGAAATCGGCAGTCAAAATTAAGTGAAATTCACACGGATTTTATTAAAATGTTAATTAATAACGACTGTACTCTTTTATTGAAAATAATTTGTGGAAAATTACTGCAAAAATTTAATTTGGCTGTTTCAAGACAATGTGTTAACGACAAAATCAGTAGTTTTGACTATTCATTGAAATATGTATCTGTAGTACCTCAAGGCAGAAATTCTGACGAGAATATTCAACAGAGGCATGGGTAAAAATTAAAAAATGTAGTTTATAATTTCTTTTAGCTATGTTGTTGAGCTAATTAAGCTTAAGGGGGAACATGATGAAGTGATTTTTTTGGATGAGGCTGGATTTTCTTTGTCAATGAGAATAAAGTTTAGGCGATCACCTTGTAGAGAAAGAGCTAATCTAAGAGTCAAATCAGTTCGTTCTAAAAATATTTCACTCGTGGCTACAATGAGTTCTGGGGACTATGGACATTTGAAATAATCCATGGTACAGTGAACTTTGCTGTTTTTAACGACTTCATCGGTAGCCTGCTTCAGGATTTAAGAGATAGCGATACAAGGAAAACTCGCCGACTCATGCGCGCGCATCATTACACACATATTAGTCGACAAAAAAGCATTAATACACGCGTTTTTAGATTTAGCGTACCGTAAAATGAACATAAAGTGCATGCTCACTTGTAGCGTATTGGTTAGAAAACTACAATCTAGTAATAAAACGAATAACGAATATACAATTCTAAAAACTCAACGTGGAAAAGATAAAATAATGTTTTATGGATATTTTTATGACAAAGATAAAATCAGTTATGAAAATCAATTATTGAGGTGTGATGTGAGCCAATGTAAGGGTAGATTATTTACACATACCTTGAATATGATATAGAAAATTAATAAAAGGGGATTTCATAGCCACGATGTATCTGAAGGTGAAGCGAAAATCAATTTACTTAATGATAAAGTTAAGAATATGGCTAAAAATACCCAATACCCTACAAATAAAGTTTATTCTAAGTCCACAATAAATGAGAATATCACTGAACTTTTTCATGTTGCAAAAGAAAATACGTATAATGATTTACGAATTACAAGGAAGAGGATAAAAATAGTAATAAATGTTGGAAATACACAAACTTATTTTAAAATTTTGAATTGAGAAACGAACCATTCTACCTCTATGATTCAGGTTCCCTTTCATCAAACAGAATAATAATATTCTCGACACAGAAAAATATCAGCTGCATGAAGAATAAGATACTTTGATAGCTGATAGAACTTTCAAAGTTGTGCCGAAGGAGTTTTACCAGTTATATACTATCCATGGTAATGTATTTGGCAAAATATTTTTATTAGTTTATGTGTTGATGTGTGATAAGTCAGAATCAAGCTATACGGATGTATTTGCTAAACTTACAGAAAAAATATTAGTTGTGTTCCCAAAAAATATCATTTTGGATTTGGAATAGTCGTCGACATTCCAACACATAAATTAATCAACTTTGCTCCAATATTTTGAAAAGAATTTTTTAAGATATAAATATGAAACACATTCATGCAATACTTATGAAAGAATAATGGCTGGTGTTGATCTCACATCGACTGAGGCTGAATTATTCCACCGCCACTTTTATTCACACTTTTATCAGTATCACTCTGGATTAGTAACTTTTGCTGACAAGCTAAAAGAGCAACAAAGTTTAACTGAGCAAGAAATCAATAATGTGATGTGTAATCAAACAATTGCACGTAAAACCAGTTACTACACAAAAAAATTGGTTAATCTGAGGAATATATGTCAGAGTTATGATAAATACTTGGACTTATTCTTTTTAGAACCTATAGCCCCATATATTGTTGAAATATGGATTAAAAAAAATATTTTTTGCATTTTTTGTAAATTTGTGTTTTCATTTTCGAATATATATGTGTGTAAACAGCAGTAAAAACCAGGAAAACTCGCCGACTTGTGCGCGCGCGCGAGTCGGCGAGTTTTCCGTTTACGTTGAAATAATCCATGGTACAGTGAACTTTGCTGTTTTTAACGACTTCATCGGTAGCCTGCTTCAGGATTTAAGAGATAGCAATGTTAAAAGGCTCTTTTGGTGATGAATAATGTTCCATTCCATAAGACCCGAATGGTAAGGAATAGCGTATCGGAGGGTGGGATACCATCCTGTTTTTACCATCATATTCCCCATTTCTAAACCCAATATAAAATCTATTTAATCGATGAAAATCTATAGTACGCCAATCAAAACCCAAAGATCAGAACGAACTGCATGATTCAATGCGGGAGGCATCAAATAAAATTACATGTGATCATTTGAAAAATTATTACAAACATACAAAAACATATCTATTCCTGCAACGTTTTTTGTCCCTTTAAAAGGTTTATGAAAAAAATATTTAACAATATAAATTCACTTTTTAAGCTGTAAAAAAGCAATAAACGGCTTAATTTTAGAATTCTGTAGAATTACTAATAGATGAGTCAATTTAAAGCGTTTTTCTTTAATTTCCTAATAATATAGTTTAAATACCATTCAATAATTCTTTATTTATAAATAAAACTACGGAAAACTTGGATTGCGAGTATAATAATAAGCATTTATTTATAATATCAACTTCAATCCTCGTAATGAGATAGTCATAATTAATTCTTGGTTCATCATATAGTTCATTATATATCTATATAAAGTACATAATAATTAACACAAAAGAAATTACATATAATTACAATTAGTTTACTATTATAGGTTAATGGATTAGACAATATATTTATGTTACATTTCTCCATTACAGTAACTTCGGGTTTCATGTTAAATATATGATTAATTTCAGAAATACATTCGTTTATGTCTTAAATTCCTACAAATTTATATTTTCTGTGTTTACTTTTGGCGTCTTTTAAATCAACAGGATAAGAAATATATGTTTCTCTTTTAGTAGTACACGGATTAATAATTATATTGTTTTTTCAACCCCCAAGCTGTATTAAATCCTAATGCATTACATAAAATAAATCAGAATAATAATTATAATATCATCTACCTTAACTAACAGTAGCTGAAGCACATTTTGCACAAAAGAAGTATGCATACAAGAGAAAAAATATGAAAAATACAAATGAGTATTGTTAACTACGTTGAATTCTTGTGATGAAATTTGTATATCATTATATTCCTGAGAAATTAATGAGCTAATATAAAATTCCTTATTTGTTATTAAAATCGTAGGACAATACTTTTATTAAAAATATCTTGTATATGAAAAATAAATAAATATATATAAATTGCAAAGGACCATTTTTGTTGAATCCTAGAAAAGAAAAATAATACTTTCCTAGTTTTATTTTATCTAAAATATATTGGTTCCGTATGGGTATAAATTTCTATATTCTTGTGCTATATATTTATTACGAAAAGGGTCGGTAAACTCACAAATATATATATATATAACAAATAGTGATAATTTTTGTTTTACTAATAATTTATGTCATGGTAGTAAAACAATGTTCCAATAATATTTTTTAATTTTACACCTGTATACCTCTTTTTTATTTTAATTGTTTTCAAACAACTGAATAGATCTACTGTATAATTAAAGCACATTATAACCAAAATAACCATGAAAAAGTTTACTTTTCTAGGAATAAGCCTTTCCAAATTATCAGTTTATATAATGAAAAACAGAAGCATAATAAATATTTACATCTGTTTTAAATATCTAGGGAATTATTTTTAAAACTTTATAAATGTTTAAAATATAAAAAAAATATTAAAATATGTTTTCATTCATGGGGTATCTGTTTTTATCTACAAATAAAAAAGGTGGTTAATAAATATGTGATATAGCTAAAATTGGAAATTTATTTTTGTAAATATCATAACATTTATAGCAGTTTAAGTAATTTAAATTCTTAAAACTACCTTATTATATATATATATATATAAATAAAAAAACTACCACGTCAGTGCATATTACGTCGAAATGCTAATGTATATGGTATTTAAATAATAGTAGGCATCTAAGACTATCAGACATCCTTATATTGTCTGATATCTTTTTTCAAGTAATAGGAGTAGGCACATTTTTAACAAAATGAAGGATTATAAATGTGCAATATAAACCATGCAGGACATATAAAACCAACTTATATGTGTAGCATTTTGACAATATCTCAACATCTACATCATTTTGGATTTATCTTACCCCACATTGCACGGTGTAGGCAAGAATTACTATCACGATGTAATTTTATATAGATTGTTGACACTGAGAGGTCTGTTGTATTAATTTTTTATTAATGCAATAAACTTAATGATTCAATTGCAGGGTTTTTACAACCAAAATAAGCTTGATTTTTCAACAGTGGTGAAAAAAGTCAAAAACTGTTGCTTATTTTCTTCAATTACAATATTGTCAAAGCATCGAATTTTAACAAATTTTTGTCCTGGTTGCGTTTTTGCAACATTTTGAATTTCGTTAAAAATTTTTAAATATCGTATTAAACTGGATACTAACTGTTAACTATTTTATAAAATACTATTAATAATTAAATAGAAAATGATTTTTTGGAAAAAATTAACTAATTTGTGCAGAAATCTAATAAACAATGTGTTTTAATTATTTGAAAAGATATTCGCCCATAATTCAGCAGTCGCTTATTTAGTTTTTATTTAAATTAACAAAAAATTATGATACCTAAATGAATAAGTTGAGATATATTTCCAGATTATGGATACTAATTTAAAAAATATTAGCATACGACGTTTGTGTTGCATTTTTCCAACACAATGTATTCTCATAATTTTTAGAAAAATAATATAAAACAAAAAAATAAAGTTTACTTTTGTTGTTTATCAGTGTTTTACTTTTTAATTTTATATTATTAAATTTTTCTGATTACTTGGCCAATAATTGGAATAATCGTGTTTTAGTATAATGTAAAGTTATAATAATGTTTATAATGTGAATACGATATGCAATCCAAAAACTATGGGTTGTATAGAAGCACGTAAAATGAATAACAGACGTCTCTTTATCTTTAAATCATATCAAAGGAGCATAAAGAATCCTAATTGTATTATAAGTTGATCGCAATCTATTCTAAACTCCTAAAATATAAAATATTGTATTATTTGACATTATTTGTTAATAATATTATACAAAAATCTCCAAGGTAGCCAAATTCGTGACGACTCTAAAGATACAATTTCGTGAAGGTTGTGTTGCTCGCAGTAGATAAATTAATTCTAAATTTAATAAATCTTTGTTTTCTGTAGAGGTCTTATGTATGCCGCAGATATCCCTATATAGCAATCCAAAAATACCTTAAAAGATATTATTAGAATGAGCTTGTAACGTAAATAGCTATAGAATGCTCCATAATAAAAACTTCCAGATTCTACGCCGTGCTTCTTTAAGGTGCCATGGTAATTACATTACTGAATGAAAAGATATACTGAATGTCTTAACATAATTATTATATTTTATCTAAGAATAATACTAAAATATGCCATCATAAAAACTTCTTTTCTTCATAATACTTTGATTATTATTTTATAATGAAAATATATAATAAAACTGTACATATCAAAAATTTCATTATAATAAATGAATTATGAAAATAAATATAATCAAAATATTAATCTATAACAGTCAATAATAGTCACTGCTCTGTATTATTATCATACTATTTGCTTTAGAAAACAAAATTTTAAAACCTAAATAATATATAAATATTATTTACATATAAAAATAATGTAGTCTCCTTGATTTTAGTTTGAATAGTGACGTAATCATGGTTGATGTTAGTAATTGGAAAAAAGGGCACAACATAATGTATTGTACATTTTCATATAAATAAATTTTTAATAAAGCCTATCGCACTGGATAATATATTTATTATTGTATAGAAACTTAAAAGTAGAAAAAATGACTTCATAACCCAAATTACTATTAATACATAATCATGCATACCTGCGAAATTGAAAAAATGGCACGTATGACATTAACTAAATATAAAAATAAAATAAAAAATTCAATATTTTAAAAATACAAAGTTTTTTAAAGTAATAAGAATATTATCTTATGCGAATTTGACCAAGAATCTCCTTTAAAATAAATTTATGATTACTGATTTTAGTTATAAATCATATTTATAATTATATGTATCCAAATAATTATGTTTATAAAAATATATTAAAACACAAAAATTTTTTTAAAGAAATAGAATAAAACGTACCATAAATTATTGTTTTACTAAAAAAACGGTTTGTATTAATATGAGATTCGCTAATTTTTTATATATCGTTATTTAAATGATAAGTTACGATATATTTTACAATACATTTTTACAGTTTATACAATTATAAAATACCGAAAAAAAATCAGTGACAAATAATGCACACTTATTGAAAAAAACACGTAAAACTAACATTATTCAAAATTAATCATATAATGGTGCGAAAATAAAAATTTTTAAAAATATCATAATTCGTAAAGATATAAGTTTATATGATTTACTGAAAATACATCGATTTTTTTTGTATAAAATTGTGAAGGACAGAGGAAAAAAAGCATGTATATATATATATATATATATAAAGAATCATTAAAAATAATATTTTTAATTTATAAACATTAACGGATGTCCATAGTACTCAGAAAACAAAATAAGGTTTTTCGGAAACACTGTGTATAATTTTTATCTCTAGATTCGATATGAGTATATAAAATTAAATTTACAAATTTTTTAAAACGCATATTACCTATTCCTAAATTTACGAAAGCAGCGAGTGATTTTTTCACCTTGCTTTAGGATGCTATTTAAATACGTTCTTATTTGCCATGGAACAAAATACAAACTTATTCCAGATACCACATATTTAAAAAGACATAGACATTTCTCTTATTATTAATTCCTTTTATGCATATAATTACAAAATATTTTTTAGTATAAATACCGAAAGATAACCTAAAATTAAAGCTATTTAACTATACTAAATGTATTATTTTGTAAAGTTTAAAATTTTGTTTAAAAAATTATATTCTTTTTATATCAAAATCAAAAATATAATGCTAAAATTTATAAATAAATATATACATATGAATAGGTAGATATATAACGTAATTCCATGTACAGAATAATTAAGATTTAAATTTAATTTGCCTGATCACACATACATGTTTATTTTTTTCTCTTGCTTTCTTTATATATATATATATGTTTTTGTCTATCTATGTGTGTTTTTGTTTCCAATAGTACAAATATATATGTGACACAATTTTCTTATAAACGATTTTTGAAAATTTTTATTGCATATACGGTAGGAAATATTTGCTATTAAAAAATTTTATCGTTAAGAGAAAAGATATTACCTTTGTTAATTAAGTTATATAGATTTTATTAAACTAAAAGGCGTTTAAAACTTTGTTTTATTTGTGTTATTCTCAAAATATCTAATTTAACAAAAATTCTGAAATTTTAAATTGTAAAAATAATTGATGGTACTGACTTGATAACTGTAGTTTTATAAATAAATCTTGTGCTAATAGTAGCTTGAAAAGCCTAACATTACATTACAGACATATCTGTCTAAGTTTTTATTTATTCAAAGTAGATGAAAACTTAAAATTGAAATTTATAAGATCATTCCGTTAGTTCATAAACCATAAAAATAATACTTTTCTCATGTTTCCGTCAACATATAAACTTAAAACTTAATATTACACTTATATAATATTAAAACTTCTCCTGTGGCTATATTCGTCTCATAATGCTGTAAGTTATAGGGAATAGCAAACAATAGATTAACTTTTGCTGTATTATATGTATGTTGGTTTTTTTCTTTATAATAAATTCATGTCATTATGGCCTAAAGGATAGGCTATCTGTGATAGCAAGGCTTTTTTATTAAACCCTAAAAAAACTTTTTTCTACTTGCAAAACAAGCATCAGACACTTGAATCTCAAAGTTTATATGTGGAAAGTCGAGCACTAAAATTGAAGAATATCGCATACATATATGTTGGTTTGGTTAAAAGAAAACATAAAACCCAACGACATTTTTAGACTAAGATCAGCAAATCTGTTATTTGAATTTACGCGAAAACCTTTGTCAAAGCAAATTGGTGTGTGAAGTTTGATTTTGTCATAGTTGTTTCATTATAACCAATGAGTATCGCAGCGGAGTGATTTATAGTAATTTACCCAAACACATCTCTACCATGAGACTACTACTTATTATTCTGCTGCTGTATGTGCGTTTGCCCATAAACACCCCCTATTTTATGGCAATCCCCTATATTCTACCAATTTACAAACTTTGGCTTTATAGTAATCCCCTCAACAGACTTGATAATTTACATTCACGCCCTAGTGCATGAGCATCTGAGTTTACGCGCCTATCAGTTCCTCCTTTTACTCTGTCAACAACATCTATACTAATTTATAGAAACATGCAATTATCATGGTGTTTCAGTCAAATTTTATAAAGGGATACGTAAGACGTGAAACAGTGAGCACCACTGGAACTTGAATCGGCGAATTAAAGACCGGTGTTTACAAGCATATACCAAAGCTCGATCTAGCCACTTTGGATTATCATTATATCTTTTTTATTAAGTGAAAGAGTCTTAAATGTACAAAATCATAAAAGCATGGATAGTCTATAACCACAGTGATTGATAAATCATAAAAATCCTTTAGTTTAGTATTTTGGATATATCTTGAAATATCCTCATAATATTTTCCATGTAGTCCACATTTAAATAAAATATCCGCCATACAGAAAATTTGGGCATTTAAATATTCGACCTTAAATTTTATTTAGCTTCAGAGGTGGTCAAAATGTGAGAGTTGATAACAGAATTAATGATTCTTGTTGCTTTTTTAATATATTTACTACTCATATAAAAGTTCAATTTTTAAATTCCACTTATGCCAAGAAATCATTTTTTTTAATGTGAACAATGGTTTTGATGTAGCAATGTTCAGGTTGGATCATCGAAGTACATTATATAGTTGAATGTTTAAAATATCAAATTAGGTTGTATTAGCAGTAGTAAAGCCAGTAGGTTGATTTTGGGTTTAGTTATACTAAATAATTTTCCTATATTATAACATTTAGGTGTTCATCTGTATAAAAAAGAAGATACTATTATACCAAAAAAAATTTTGCAGATATGCAATAAAATTTAACTGGTATAACATTAATAGGATTCCAAAATACTCTAAAACGATTAATTTTTCGGCCCACGAGTATACCAGTAATGCTATTATATTAATATTTAAGAAAAACAAACAAGATAAGCCACTGTAGACATTTAGCCAGAAATATACCTAATCTAAAACCGTGACGAATATATATATAGCGCGATACACGCGTCAAGGGAGTCAATATACAGACGTTGCTGCATGACACTTGAGGTCAAAGTGCTTAACTGTCTGGAAAATTTCTATGGAAACCTATGTCTAATATATAAATAGGCTTATTGAAACATAATATTTTACAACGAGACATATGCAAAAACGCGAATATGAAGGCTTTTGTTACAATTATATGTAAAATCAATACATGTTTTTTTCTAATTTAAAAAAAGGACACATACTATAAGTTATCATATAAACTCCTAGATAAAATTAACAAATAAGATACCTGAAGATTTTGTTTTTTAAATCGTACCTATGATTTATTATTCATTAGAGAATAAAACGCCAAAATTCTCTAAAATGACTTTGATTAGTATCTTAGGTAATCGACTCTGTTAATATGGTTAAACTCTAAAGAGACAGGTTTTTAAGCCTACAATAAAAACATGAAAGTTGAATTACAAATAATACCACATCTAAACTAAGTCCCAACTTTCTAGTTAGCGATATTTACCGAAAATTTTAAAAAATTAGTGAGGTATTATTCAGTTCTGTTCGGAAGTAGATCAATAGTCAATGCAATCACAAACATTTATAATTTTTAGATGTATCAGGAAAAACGGTCTAACGTTCGCTATAAACTTTTTGCTAGCAAATCTACAGAATCACTAAAAGTTTTATTAGTTTTTGCTATACCTAAAATTAAATTTACTTTGTTGTCATGTTAGTAAACGAATTAAAATTCGTTTAGGATACTATTTAAGGTGTCTGATGATGTTGCATTAATTACAAACAAGACTAATAGCTGCAACCTATCAATTATTTTTATATACAGAATTTTAATAATTGTAGTGAATATAATATGTAAGCTAAATATCTATTAGAGCATTATTTCTATATCTTAATGAAGTATATTAAAAAAACCTATCATATAGTTGTGTAAAAGTTAATTTAATAAATGATTTTAACATACGTTGTCATTTAAAAGTAGAGAAAACAGATCATACTAATAACGTTCTACCTTAACTCATACGAGCTAAGGCATAGGCTTCGCCAACATAACGAGCATAAACGCTCTATACAGATAAACACAGAAGGTAAAATAGTTTTTGAAATGTTGTTCAACGATTAAGTACGAATGGTTTCTAAATCTACAGTATATATAATTCAATTCAGTTATAAAATAGGTGAGTAGCATAACTTTATAAGGAGTCGCTATCTTTACAAGCCCTAAAAACTATTTGATTATAATTGCATATTTTGATGAAGCAATCTTGCTGAAAGAATAAATTTGTAGTTGATATAAATTATTAACTATTAAGGCTATCTTTAAAGGAAAATTTTATACATCGTTTAACTGTGATTCTATCTTACAGAGCCCTTTAACAATCGATTTTATTCATAATCACAAAAAATATCTACTGTTGCATTTCATATTTATAATTAAATTTGAAGATCCAAATTATGATACGTATTTTACACTGGCTACGACTATAAAATAATAAAAGATTAGTTTTAGACAGGCTGATGTCTTATCTAATTAAAGTTTGAGTTTCGTCAGCTTCTGCAACGATATAACTCCAATATTACTAAAATACTAATAATTATATCTGAAAGCGGCAATAATTTTAAAAATAATGCAATTTCTAGTATATCTATTTTTGGCGGTTACAGATTATCATAAGGATAAAAACCATGTGATTGTCTCAAAATTATATAAATTCTGCATTACACATGGACGACTATTTGTCTTTTTTAATAGTTTTTCATAAAGGGGAGTTATAAATACTGGCACACAACTTAACAATTAAAAATATTTTTTAAAAACTAGCTAAAAACAAATAAAGCATCACTAAAGTAATCATAGTGTTTTCTAAAAAGCAAAACGGTTGTTAGACCACATTAAGTTAACTGTTTTCCTTAATATAACGTATTTTTATGCGGTTAAATCATTATTTCTTATCGAATTTAATTCAATATTGAGTGTTATTATTCAATAATGTCCTATGTACAATTACATATCCAAAAACACTAGCATTTAAAAATTTATTCTGCAAAAAATTTCTTTCTATAATTTTTGGATTTTTGGTCATTAAGAATTAAAATAAGCCAATATAATGTGAATACCAAAAAATAAAAGTACTACTTGGATGCTAAATAAATTTTAAATTATAAACATTATTACTTTCTATAAACTAATGAATGCGCATTGCTACATCCATCTTAAGCCCCAATAACACACAGTATTTCAGCTTCTTTCAAACAATAATGTAACGAAACTTGATTTGTAAATGTTTACTTTTATTTTTATGGAAAAAAAAATTTTTATATTGTAATGCTATATCGTGCAATTAAACATCGTTGGTGTATCCACGTTTTTGATTACAAACAATTTAAGTTAATATTTGTTATATCAACTATTGATACAGTTTTCTTATCGTGCTAATTTACTCAAAAGAAAACTTGATTATTGTGAGAATATCATCAATATATATAAACCAATATAAAATCAAAATAACTATATTTATTATATTTTATTCACTAATTTTTGGACCAGCTTAGTTAACGAAATTCTTATGATATTTATAATCGAATCAGTTTGCTTTATATCAACGAAAAGACGCTGCTATAGTATTGTATTTTGATTTCCTAATGGTAAACATGATTTTAACAACATAAAATGTATATAAAACCTGTAATGATTCGTATAAATATTAAAACTATCAAATTTTTTTCGATATTTACTAATAGAGAACTATACAATTTAAACATGTTCACGTTAAAAAAAGCTGTGAGTTTCTAGTAACTAACAGCCATTGGAGTTCAAGGAGTTTAAAAATGTATTTGAAAAACGCTTCTTATGTGTTTTTTTTCTAAATCTGAAGAAAAACATAGTTGTAAGAGTATTAATCATAAAACTAACATCATAATTCACAATAATATCCACAAAAATAACTATAACATATAACAAAATAATCCAACTCAAAGTGACTATTAAAAATTAAAATTCGTAAAAGTTTTCAACGGAGTGTTTTGCACTAATAACTGAAGTAATATAAGATAATATAATACAAGGGTAGAAGAAATTGTGCATGTAAATTTCATAAGGAGCATAAAACTTAACGTTAATAATCTTTCTTACTTCGAATGCATACACGCATAAATAATATTACAATAATTGGAAAAAGCATAAAATATAACTAAAGTATAGCAATAAAAATAATATTGTTGGTTATAATATTGTACAAACTTGTTTACCACCTTTATATATTAACACGGACTGTTTAGCAGTATATGCTAGTGCCTGCCAATCGTAAAGTTGCGAGTCGCAGGCTCTTTAGCATAAACTATTATAGGTCTTCCGAGTATCTGAATCAAGATTTTTAGGAACACTGTGGAAATTGTACAATGCAAAAAAAATTTTGTATCATGCTGATAGTGTTCACATGCCAGAAGGACATGTGAATTTGATTGCTGAGACACTAGGGTATGGAATTAAAATTCTGCCTAATTTTGAAAAAGCACATGGATACAACTCCTAGAAATGTATAATGTAGGCATGGTATCAGTTCAAAAACAAGAATGTTTCATTATTAAACTCTCAAAACCGCCCCAGCAAACTAAGACGGCAAATGATGGTGTGAATTATGATGATACACTTCATCGCGAATACGAAAGCAATTAATGAAATAAGGCTGACAAACTTATTGTTTGATATCTAATGAGCTGCATTAAATGTTATATCTTTTAACTAAAAAACTTTTAATGAAAATTGATAAACATGTAATTTAACTCAAAAAGCGAATTACTTGTTTTATAATATGAAGCATAAATTATAAAATCAAAAATATATTTAAAAATTTTTATATTATAAATAGAAAGACCAAATATTTTTTTAATCGCAATGCTTCCTGAACATAGGCCATCATTAATATCAAATTAAGCTAAAATTAGGCACTAATGTACAGATGATAGAATCGTTGGGTGATTCTAAAATGGTCATTAAATAACTTTTTAGTAATATTAGTTCTTTGAAGTTTTATAAAGAAAATATTAAATTTCTCAGATCATTATCCCAAAAATTTATTTTACTACTATTTAACATCAAATGTAATTATATTTAATTATTTTTGTGATAATTATTACTCTTATAGTATTAAAAAACTACTATTTAAGTAATGGAAATTTATTATTTTCAATATATATTTTTTAACATTAAGTATAATTGATAAAAATGGACACTTTAGATTTTCTATTATACTAATTGATATAGTATTTTTACGATAATAGATGTTTAAGTAATTTTTAAAATGAATCTATGTTATATTTACTGATGCACTTGTGTATTGCCTACAAGTATACATTTTCAGATAACTATGTATCATTTATTCATGTTGTTCAAATACATTATATAGAAAGTTAATTCCTGCAAATTACACATGCACATATATATAAAATGAAGGCCAAATGGTATTTTCATAAACACCTAGTTTTATTTCGTCAGTGAATTAACTAATAAATTCTGAGCAGATCTCTATTATTTCAAACTTACGTAATGAAAAATGTTTTAGATTCATATATGAGTACTATTTTAGGTCTTAATAGTAAAATGTTAATTATACACAAATAAGAATAAGATTTATAAATACTCTGATTTAAAAATCAGTGTTATGACGAATGTGGATTTAAGTTTCAAGACTTTGTATTTATATATACTTCCTTGTGATTTGATACATTTATGGGTTATTCGTTGCAAGAAAATAAATTTACGAAAAGATGTCTGCAATTCAAATTATTGTTAAATTATATTATTTTGGGTCGTCTATAATTCCACATTTATACTAGTTTTTGTCAATGCTTATTTTGATTGGCAGATCCCCTATATTATTTAAAATACTATTATTATTACAATTTTGTATATTTCAAATTATTATATACAAATTTTTACTATTCCCAATAACACAAAATAATGTTGCGCCGAAACAGATAATTACTAACTAATCATAGTTTATATAAATTTAAACATATAATTTATAGATTATTACAATTCTAAAAGAGTATTTACAAAACTGTATAATTTTTTTATTTTTTAAAAAAACAAACCGAAATAACATTCATATACTTTAATTGTATATAATCTCTAGCCTGCATTTAAAAAAAATTAGCTATCACAAATTTTTAAACCACCCATAGTCGTGATGGAATAATGATATTATTCTTTGTCACATACTTGTTATAACAAATTAAGCTTAATATAATGTCGTGAAATTATGCTATAAATGCCAATTTACACTGATTATTTAAAAAACACTCTTTTTAGGAAAAAAACATTTCAAATTATTTAACAATAATAACTCTGTGATTTTTATGAAATAAGAGAGAGGAATTATTTTGGAGAATATTTATATTTATTTTCTAAATGTATAAAAAATGTAAGTGTTCGTAAAAAATTAAATTTTACACCGTTAGATGTATAAGAATTACATTAATTCAGTTTTTTAGCCGGATATTATTATTGATAAATATTATTAATAATCAATATTATGCTTTTACAGCATTCTTCAGCTTTTGTAATATCATATTAGTTATGCCAAGACTACGGTAGCTTTATTTCATAAAAATATAACTTCAGGCCTGTAGTATTTCTAATAGCTATCCGGCTAGCCTAAATTTTATTTAATTTATCATAGGATATAAATTTCAACAACTAAAAGATCGTCGTATTCTAAGAACAATGTAAGATAAAGAAATATGACCAATTTTACTAAGAACAATAATTTCATTTAACAATACACGTGGTTCAACAATTTTAATCTTGTTTTTCTAGATTTTATATAATGCTTCCTTAGAATTGGCTAAACTTATAAGATATAGTAACTATAAACGCCTATAATAATTATGATTAATATATTTACTTAAATAATCTAATAATACGAATTTATTATAACAAATAACTCTTTTTTATTGTTAATGGTAAATTATCCCCGTAAAACCCTTTTTATTAATTGATTAAGGATTATAGTATATTTTGTATAAATTATTCCTGATTAGATAATTAAATAAGTAAATAATATAGCATACCAGCAAGATAGATAAAAATTATCTATAACTTGTATAATTTGCACATAGGTTAATTTTTTGTACACATTCTGGATGATTTTAGTGTTATATTATAATGATATATTCATTTTTCAATTGATTTTATATGTTTTAAAAATTTTTTATTTAAAAAAACCACAAAATATTTTTTATGGTATTACTAGTTGAGTTTGTTTATTATTTTTCTAATCTTAAATATGCATAATAGGATAAAAACAGTCACTCATAATATCATAAAGTGTCAAAATATAATACTTTGAAATATTCAAAAAAATTTTTATCTATTACTAACTGTTAAATCATTTTCTTATTTCCATATTTACAAGAGTAAAGATACAAACACTAATGGCAAATATTTTTAATATTTAATAAATTTAAAATATAATAAACTAAGTTTTTTAATTGACTCTATATTTAATAGCCTGTTACTGAAGCTTATTAGGGATTTTGTGTGATATGCCAAGTATGTTATTTTTCTAAAGGTCTCCTGAGAATTTATTTTGATTTTCAGACTTTAGATAAGTAATAGTTCTCATCTATCAATTTCATGGATTTGAACAAATCTTTATTGTCTACGACCTACAAAATTATTTCACCTTTTACCTTATTTCTTTTAATGATTTGTTCAATCATCTCCAGTTTTCATAATTTTTTCATTTTATATGTTAGTTAACTCTTAAACATCTTCAACGATAACATTTTTGATTGTTCTACAATTACATAGGATAAAATGACTTTACAATGGTTAACTAATATTTTCTAATTTGGTTCATTTACTGATTTTAAGAAAATGATCAATCATCTTGAATATCAAGTACTGTAAAATATAATCTATCTTCAGCATGATAAATTATAAGTTCAATTAAAAGGTTCTCGTAAAAGTAATTAAAATGTTAATTTTTCCTTTATCTGGTAGTTGTAGATCTCTACTTGTGCTCCACTAAATATAAAAACCATTAATATTTAACAAAAATATCTTCGTATGAGTAGGCAGTTGGCAATAAATTAAGGCATTTATTTCACAGAATTTTTAAAAATTATATTTTTATATATAAATGTGGCAATTACATGATTAATTTAGATTCCGCAAAATATTTAATAGGTTAACTTAAAGAAATTTGGCATAACGTTGATTATTGAATTTCTCACTTATGATGTTTGGAATTCGTATCAACTTATTAAGCATATTATTACAGCTATAAATCCTATATTTGATTATGTAACTCAATTGTTTATTTTCAACTTCTATGTATATGTATATCGTCTGAGCTTTAAAGTAACCCATTTTTCATTTTTATCCGTGTTAATGATGTTTTTATCCCTTTTAAATAATATAATACATCTTTATCTAAATTATATTATAATGTCACGTCCCTTTGTTTTTTTAATCTAACAGTTTTCCCTTCAATCGATTAATTACTGAGGATTCTTAGCTATTAGACAACTAATAAATTTATTTTTTCAGACATTATAACAGTCAACGTATTTACAAAATACGCTGTTTTTAATTACTTTTCAATATATATTATTAAAAAAATAAGGAGATTGAAATAGTTTTTAAATTAAGGTTTTTTATGTTTTTACCACCTGTTCATCTATAACGTTATTTACTGTAGCATTTTGACATCTCTCAAACTTTTACTAGCTAAGAGAAATTTTCCTTAGATAATATTTATTAATTATTTTTCTATTCCGTTATGTAGTATATTTAGATTTAATTATATTATAACTCAAAATTCTTCCATAGTTTTTACCTTAGAACTTAATATGTAAAATACAGTCATAGTTAATAATATTTTCTTTATTCACATTCTACATAAGTATTTATCAACCACAATTGCATCCCCAAAAGTTTAAAACACCAACACTATAAATTTTATTTGAATAAGCTAAATATGAATTACACAAATAAGAATAAAATCTTAAATATTAGAGCCTGTTCATTAATTGTAGGTGAAAATAATTTATGTAAATCAAATTATAAATTAAATTAGAATAAAAGTAATCATCTTTTAAACTCAATTTTAATGTAGCTATTTAAATTATTCGACTAAATATATTTCAACCAATTTAATCATAATTAGAAATAATACGCATAATTCTTAGTGTTCTTTGCTTAGCCACAATTTATTTGTAATTTTTTGACATATTCTATAATTTAATACTATGTTTAATAACCATAAACAATTTTCATACAAATATAATTTTTGACGTTTGTAAATTTTTTATTTCTAAGAATTTTTCCATACAGGATTTTAGAAAATTAAATCGTGACGTCAGTTAATGTATTTCAATTTATAACATTTTGTCTTATTTTTAACTCTGTAGCCTATGGTTTCAGCATAAACCATTTTTTCTTAAACATGAATATTCAACCAAAGATTCAAATTTATTTATATTTTGTCAATTGAGCCCTAATCTAAAAATCTATTATTTTTAGATAAATCTTATGTTTATGGTTTGTAAAAATAATATTTGTCTCCTTAAACAAGTTTTACATAAACATATAAACAAATAATAGGAATTTTTATTATTTTAATGTTATATATAAATCACGAATTTTAAAAACTTAAAATACAGAATATACTTTTAAATCCAATTGTCACTAAATTAAGATTTAACATATTATATCAATTGTTAAGATAAATCAGTTACAATTGCATTCGAGCTGTAATACAACACAAAAAAAATTAGTCGTAATACTCATTTGATTGTTCTTTTATTTACAACGTGTAAAAAATTGTTTCACTTATATATCTTACGTAGAAATTAATTTAAAAAATATTTAACATTGTAATTTTACTGTAGACATTAGTAAATTGCTATTTACAGGACTGTAAAAGGAAAATCTGTCAGGAAGGAATAATTATCTGTTTGTATACAAAAAAAACAATAATTAAATATTCAAAATATTAATCAAATATTCGTGAATATGTTTATTCTAGCAGACTCAGGGAGTTAGTCTTTTATAGTACAATATCTATTGCATACGGCATTTATTTTTTCTATTTTGGTTTTAAAAAGAGCTTATTTTTTCAATATTGAATATTTTGTATAAAATTCTATTTTATTTTCCATGATGAGTTGATAAACTTTAAGCTTATCAAAGAATGTAGTTATATCTGGGTTACATTGCTCGAATTTGTCTGATAAATGATGATGCAAAACTTTAGCAAAATTAGGAGCGAAATTTTTTTTAATTCTGTCATATGCATTCAAACACTCAAGTGTATATTAGTTTCCACTCAACAATTTTTTCAGAATATCTGGAAACATTTTTCAGGTGAATTTGTGAGAAATTGGATGATTTTTTAATGATAACTAGATATTATTTTTTAACATAATCAACTGGAACAGAAGTTAGCAAAAAGCAGAATTTATGAATATTATAAATTATTTATTTTAAAAAAATCATTTTTCAACACAGGCTTCAGACTTTACCTTCAAATACACTGTTCAAGAAGAAATAGACCAAAGTAAACTTGAACCTTGATTTCTTTCTGCAAAGCAGCATATACTGCAAGCTTCAAATGAATAACTGCGAATTTTGGATGCGTCAATTTATGTTTTTCATACAAATAATTTAAATCGCGCAAAAAAAATGTTTTCTTTTTTGTTTTTGAGTAAAATGAAGGTAAAAGAGACTATTATTTTAATTTGCTTCTCCGTTAATGACATAAAATTGTAAAAATTCTTTTAAGCGAACATTAAATGACTTATTAGCAAACAACTATTCTGAATTTTGCATGTAAAACAAATTTTCTATTTTGCATAAATAACAATTCTATCAAGAGCACCAATTCTAGAATCGTACATACTGGAACGATCACTTCGATGTGTGATAATATTTAATTCCTGAAGATTTCTGTTTTTGTCAACAGTTATAGAGTATCTTTCGCGAATGTTTTGAATATTTCGTTGTAACCTCTTTGTTGTGAATGGAAAATTCTCATAATTTTTCTCCTTGATAGAACTAAGAAAATTTGATGAGTAGTACATAGTATTTTTTGTTGTATTTTTATTCTCAGATGACAAAAATCTTTTCGATATGCCATTTATAGATAGAACGGTTTTGTTTTTTATGGTATTAAATAATTACTATTTTACCTGAAAGCATCGTAGGAGACATTACAGGACAATCCTTCTTTTTATATAGCTAATAAACAAATAATTTACCTACATGATGTTTGGTATAAAAAAATTTTTTTATAAGTGATAATATATCTGTATTACTAAAGTTAAAAAAATTTCATATTTAGTATTTTTCTTTTTTTTATGTCCAAAAGATTTCATCGTAAGCAGCCACGCTTGCGCGGACAATTTTCCTAGCGAAAAAATTTCAAATCTGTTAGTAAAATATCTTATTTTATTATTATACTATAAACTAAAACCATGCCTTTTTAGTAGGCTATTTATAATGAAACGGAATCTATGTTGGAAGCTGTGGAAAAATTCAGATTAAATCCTAATTCTTTATTAGATTCTATTTCAAGAGTCAACAGAGTATTATGGAAGAGTATTATAGTGAATCTATGTCCAATGATCATAAAATACAAAAAAATGAAAGCATAACAAAGAGAACCAGAAAATCAAAGAATAATTTGAATACATGTAGTTCCGTAACGTCGAGTTATCGTCTTTAGATATTATAGACGGAGCTAATGAATTAAGCAAAAAATTTGTAAATCGCAGATCGAGAATTACGCTAGGTGGCTTAGATAGCTCATAAATAGATATTACATCAAAGAATAACTTTTGGATGAATCTAAAATCTGAAAAAAAAATTTTGTTTTGCATGGAAGGGTGACTTTCAATCAATATTGGATTCATATGACCGTAAAATGGTTTTTATTTTCAATTTAACTTAAATTGATTATCATTGAAAAAGTACTTTGAACATTTCTAACTTTGTATTCTGCCTTTTTTTAGGATTAGGATACGTATTTTTCAGCGAATACAACCAGAATGCGAAAAAGAAATAAAAAAAGAGTTACATCTTACTGACATATTCGGTTTTTGTAAGAAACTCCCACCGCTTATTATGGGAAAACGTTATAACCCCTTGTTATCTTAAAGTATGCTATAAATACCAAATATTATATGAATTTAGCTCCAAAGCTTGGATGACCAACGAGATCTTCATCCAGTATCTAGTTGATATGAAATCTATATATAAGAGAGACAATAAAAATATATTATTATTTTTTAATAACTGTAATGTTCACTCAAAACCAACGCTATCTAGCGTAAAACTAAGAATTTCACCATTTTATTGCTTCCTCTTGATCAAAAAATTATTCTTGTTTTTTAATGCTCCTATAAAAATGCCATAATTTAGTGTTTAACACAAAATATAAAAAATAGAATATATAATTTATAAATAATTATATATTCTTGATTTTATGTTTTTGGTATAAAATATTGGGAAAAAATGAAAGTAAAAACCATCAAAAGGGCTTATTCTTTTTGTTGTACACAATGAATGTTTTATCAATGCAAATAATGGTTTCCCTGACATACAAGAACTTAATGAAATAATTAATTAAGAATATTTAATTATTTGTCGGAGAGAATTTAACTGTGGTATTAGTTGCGAATCCCGTGATATAAGGGATAAAAATCCAAATGAAGACTATAAATCTGGTGAAAGTTGCTTTATTGGATTAAATGCTGAAAGTGTATCAACACAGGCAGCTCCAAGTGAATTTGCATTGACAAAAAGACTAACAAAATAATAGCGTATGTCATTATTACGAGTAGTGGATTTAGAATTTCATTTTTTTTTAATAGTATGTTCTTGAGTAAAAACAATCTCCATCAATAATTATTGTAGTGAAACACAGAATTTCGGCATGTCTTCTCACCCTTTAATGTACATTTGGATTATTTGCAATGGAAATCATAAAGGATTGTATTATATTTTGGTTGGTAGTAAGTAGTTATGTCAAGAATTATAAAATAAAAATATACAGACTATGATCAATAAACATTAAAGACAAAAATACTATTTTTTTAAATGTATATTTTATTTTGAAGCATGCCACGATTAGACGTGACGTATGTATTTTGGGACTCGAAGGTGCATTTTTATGGCTCTTCTTCCCTACAAAGTATGTGAAATGCGTAACTTACTGTATTTATAAAACAGTAATTTTACCTCATGCATTTGATTGCTATCCACCAGCTTATTTAATTAGTATTTTGTAATATATAATAAGAATAAGTTTTTACTATTTTATGTAATTATTGTAGCTAGCAACTGATAGGAAAATATTTTTAAAGATTAAATATTGCGCGCAACAGAGCCAATTCTATATGTAAAACACACGTTCTATATATATATATATATATATATCTTAATCACATGTATTAAATGACGAAAATATCTTATTTATTGTTTCAGCTGTAATCCTCAGATTGTGTCAGATTAAAAGCAATGATTAAAATCATTTTATTTTTAAAATTTGATTCATAAGTATATTCTAAGAGTATGATCTTTATATAATAATATATATTTGAAAAACTCTGAATTCTATCTCATGTTTACACTATATAATCTCAAGGACCTTCGAAGTAACTTGTGTAAAAATAGATATATATTTTAAGTAGTTTTTTTATTCAAAGCCCTACAATACAATTCAGTTATGATTTAATTTTGATTGTAGTACAAGTAACTTTCGCCGACAATCGGCGGATTCCGGTTAGCGTGTTTTATATGTTGTATTGATTAGAACCTTGCTATATTTGCGTTATTACATTGGTGACAGGTTAATAAAAAAAGGATGAAAGTAAAACAATTAAACTTTAATGAACCCATGATGAACAACTAGATGAAATATCCGCATTATACATGTAAAAGGTTACAACCATGACCAGGCTTTTGCCTACATAACATTAGCCATTCCAATGCACTTAAGAAGACATCTGCTGCCCACTACACTTGAAACAGTGAGTGATAATCCTGTTGATGTTCTGAAAACAAAAATATTGTGTTATGCATCCACGATCATCAACCCAGAGCGTACTTGGAATGAATTTTTGAGCGCATCTAGAAATGCTGGAGAGAAGCTAGAAGAATTTTCTATTGTAATTTCATCAATGCTACTTATTGCAAGGCCGAACGCTACTCAGGACGACGTGTTGTTTTACCTGAAGCCTAAAATCATATAATGTTTACCTCACAGTTCAGCCTATAATCCATTCTATGCCTAATCTGTCTTTGCAAAACCTAATATCAATGTGTCAATCATATTTAAACAATATTAATGAGAAGGAAAGCAGACGAAGTTCTTGTTGTGAAAAATAGTGATAAAGCCAAGTGGAAACAAATAATCTGTTGGAATTGCGGAAAGGCTGGGACACATAAGACGTAACTGTAATAATAATTATATTTATGATAGAAAAAAAAGAAATTTTAAAAAATCTAATTATTGTGTGATTTCTTGCAGCATGCCAAAAAAATATAATAATATTTATACAACCAAGTGTGTGATTAGTGGCAAAAAGGTGACTTGTTTGCTAGACTCTGGAGCAACGTACTCATTGATTACGCCAAAGATAGCAAATGGGCTTATAAAACGAACTGGAACACAATTGATTGGTGATAATGGTAGTTAAATCAAGGTTATTGGAACTATTTGTTGCTCTATTAAAATGTTTGGTCGGACTGAAAATTGTTAGTTTCTGGTAATTGATGATCTAATTTACCCATGCATTATTGGTAGAGACATAATGAGGACATTTGATATCGTATTGGCATTTGGTAGAGATAAAAGAAGCATCTGCACAGTTAGTGACGACTCAAGTATGATGAAGTTACCAAAAATGAAAATTTTGACTGATTCAGAACCTATATATATACCACCTAGACAAAACCATTTAAAAATAGTGTTGCTACGGCTTGAGTCAAGCTTCACAGGATAGTAAGTCGTGATAGCGTCTAACAGAGTATCTTGCACACTGTCAAAATAGCCAACTTGCCTGGGTTCAGTAAACAGAGCGGATACGCACAGTCTTGCTCTCCCCTTGAGGTTACTGACTTGGGCAGTAGCAGGGCGGTGCTCCCGTCGCTGAACATATAGTTCAATACCTTGTCGGCCTGATAATTGAGGCACTGCTTAGTGATATGTACAAGTACATAATCAAAGTCAGTAATGTCCCCATGCGCAAAAAAACAAAGACAATGTTTTTCAATTATAATATACTTTAAATATTTAGGGATAACAGTACAATTAGTTAATTTTACAATACCATTAGGTTTATAATAAGTAGTTATTTGTGGAGTTTCATCATTGGTTAGCTGTTGCACAGTTATTCTCTTGTTGATGTGGTTCCGGTTCTTTGGTTTCGGGTTCCGCCGGTACAGTCACCAGCCGATCCGCCGCAATTTCTGTGACCCGAAAACCCTCTCGGTAGTCACCTTCAGTCTTTACAAACAACGTAGTGTCGATTGTACGTTTCATGGGCTGGTAGTAAAACAATATATTGGCTGGTATGTGGCCAAAAGTCATCCCAACCGTACTACCATGCTCTGCAGACTCATGTATCTGTGTAGTCCCTACCATCCATGAATATGAACAGGCTATCGCAAGTGGAGGGCAGTCTGTGAAACAATGTTCCCGTTCTGCCAAATTGGTAGCAACATAGCTCACATTCTGTGTCTTTCGTGAAGGCACCCTGGGTGGTATGGCAATTTGGTCTTCATTAGCTGCGAATGCGACATGGTATAGCGCCCAATCATTATAGCGAATAGTAATATCATGCGCATACTTAAAATCATATCCGAACCATCTCGCTACTACTGCCATAGTCCAAATCTGCTTATTCGTGGCTAAGCGACCTACTATGGTACCTATAGAGCCACACAAAGGTTCAATAGGCTGATAATCAAAATTATTGGCCATGGGTGAGTCCTGTAAACTGCCCGTTGTGACCAATCAACAACATTAAGTTGCTAGGGGCGACCAGGTTGGCTTGTATGTGACTACCTTCTACTAGATTGCAGATAAGAGTTGATGGTTGTTTTATTGAGTCCACTTTGACTGTAACACCTTGCATCGGGGAGCGGGGTCGGTCGCTATAGTGGGCATAACACCGCAGCCGTCCTGTCTGAACTTCCAGTGAGTTCGACCGGTAATTACCCAGCTAATCCTCCAATGGCGGTGGCTGCTTTGTAATCCGTCAAGTAGTCATACTCGTACATCCAAGCCACCAGTGCTTTGTCGTCTACTTTGTTGTAACTGTGGAGAAAGACAGCCCAGTCTACATAGTGGGATAGATGGAACGCTTCGTTAACTAAGTAAGCTTCAAGGTTGTTTATATTCTTTAAATACTCGACAGATCTGGAGCATATGGCAAACGGTTCACCAATAGTGAAGACGGGGTGAATTGTTCGAAAACTGAAGAACCTAGGCATGTAAATGGCATGTCTCTGTTGTAACCAGAAATGTGATTCCAGCGTGTTAGGGTTTGGTCTGACGGCAGTGCAGGACACAAATTGAGCGCCTCGACATAATCTTCGTGAAGCCGGTAAGTACTAACCATGTCAGTAATGGCTTTTGCTATCATGGCAGACGTATAATGCTCAACTCCTTCTCTAGCTTCCTCCTCAGTAATTCAGTCTACATGGATGATATTTTGATATTTTCGAGGAACAATGAAGATCATGAATTACACATAAAAATGTATACTTGATACCTTAAATAAATACAAGTTAGAAATTAATCAAGAGAATCATCGTTAGGAAGGAACAAATTAACTATTTAGGCCACTTGATATCTCAAAATGGAGTTCTTCCAGATAATAACAAATTAATGTTATCCGCAACTATCCTCTTCCTAAGATGTTAAAGAACTGAAATCCTTTCTTGGACTGGCCAATTATTACAGAGATCACATAAAAGGATTCTCAACATTGCTAGCCCATTATGCGTCTTGTGTCGAAATGGGGTCACTTTTGAGTGGTCTATAAAATAACAAAACTCATTTGATAAATTAAAGGAAGCTTTAACCACCCAACAACACTTGTGTTTCCAGATTTCAACGAAACTTTTACAGTAACAACCAGATACATCAGATTATGGTCTTGGTGCTATATTAGAACAGAAACACATGAGTAAATCAGTTGTGATAGAGTACGCTAGTCGCACATTATTAGAATGTGAGGAAAAACTATTCAACTTATGAGAAGGAAGCGTTAGCTATCATATTTGCCATCAAGAATTTAGGAGGTATCTCATTGGAAAGGAATTTATAATCTACACAGATCATAATCCATTAAAATACTTGATGACTCAGAAGGACGCACATGGGAGAGTTGCGAGATGGATACTATTTTTACAAGACTATTGTTTCAAAATTGACTATAAACCATGAGTAGATAATCAAAATGACGTCTGTCCCTCAAGAATGAAGGAATTACTATGCAACATCGATGACAAAATGTTACGAATCAACGACCAAGTAAAACTGGAACAAAAAAATGATGAAACAACTCAAAGAATAGTAAAATCATGCAACGGTAAAACGATTGGAGGTAAATATATCGTCAAGAATAATTATGTATACAGATTGCTAACTATCAATGGCTCAGAAGTGTATCAACTGTACGTCCCCGAAAACGTGAGAAACAATGTGTTGGTAAAGCTTCATGAGGAATCTGCCCATTCAGGGTTCTTTAAGACTTTCTGTCGTCTGGAGATGAATTTTATTGGCCCGGTTATGAGTATGGAACTAAACTTTTTGTGAAAACCTGTGATACTTGTCAACGACATGGTGATAAATATGGAAAGGCTTTTATAGTGCCGATTAAAACATCTTATCCTATGGATGTAGTTGAAAATCGACATTATTGGGCCTTTGAGCTCTACAAAAATGGTAATAATTACGCACTCTGTATTGTAGACTTATTTACAAAACTTGCACAAGCAATACCATACAGAACATTACTGCTGAAACTGTGAGTGAAGCTATACTAAATAATTTTATCTACATATATGGAAAGCCTAGAATTCATTGTTACAATGGGAAAAATTTTACATCAAACTAATGAAAGAAGTCTTTGCAACTTTAGATATTAAACAGTCTTTTACTACTCCATACCATCCACAAGGTAACGGAGGGGTTGAAAGGTTCAATCGAAGCATTAAAACATGATAAAAAAAATGCAAGCGGGAAGACGATTGGGACAAAGTTCTACCCCTGTTGGTTTATTCTTATAGCACAAACGTACACAACACAACGAATTTTACACCCTTTCAGCTAATATTTGGAAGACCACACAAAACAACCTTAATTGGATGAAAACATAAAAACTGATAATTATCCATCCACCCATTCTTATTTACAAAAATTGAAAAATACAATGAAGAAAATTTCGCAATAACAAGAGGAATCAACCGAAAAGCTCAAACAAGAAATAAGTGTCAAAATAAAAAAATTAGAATGTTGAAAAGCTTAAAGATCTGCGAGTAGGTACTGAGAAAATTACCATCGGATAAAGCTTGGGAAGGTCCATTCAGAATAATAGAAAACCGGGGACCAGTCACCTATATAATACAGAGTGGAGATAGAAATATTACCTTGGTCTAATTGGGGAGGAATGTAGTACAAGTAACTTTCGCCGGAAATCGGCGGATTTCGGTTAGCGTGTTTTATATTGTTGTATTGATTAGAACCTTGCTATATTTGCGCTATTACATTGATAATGGTTATTTTAGTTTGATATTAACTTTTTTGAAAATATAATTACATTCTGTGAGATATATTTTGGGTGGTGACAAAAAATATACGTCATTTGTGGAAATATTAATATGATTATTTTTATGTATCACTATAATTTTCAAGTGTGATTTTCATTTGATTTTACAACTTTAACGTATTTTCAATATGTTAAAAAAACAACATTCTTAATCAATTTTTTGCATTTGTTATATTAAGGCTAACGCAAGAGATCGCCAGTGTTATAAATTTGAGGGTAACTATTAATAATATAAAGCTTGAGTCTGTCGATTTATCAAAACGGATTAGATGTTCGTTTTATTTTGACATATTCCTATTTTAATATTTAATAATTATATAAATAATTTTTATTTTAATTTAGCTTGGATACAATTTTATGTGGTGGATATTGCATATAAAGTAGGTTTAGTACCAAATTTATGAATTCTTGGTTCCTTGATTATTTGAGTATTGTAAAAATAGATGTATTATAGAAAATCTATTTGATATAAGTGAGTAAAATTTTTTGTAATTTACTAACAATAAGAATGTATTTATTAAAATTTAGAAATATCTATGATAATTAATCATTATACAATAATCAACTTTTTAATTTATATATATATATATATATTAATATGCCATTTCTTATACAATCAAATAATATTATTCATAATTTTTTTCAATGATTTATGATAAATGTTAATTTGTGATGAGTAACTGACAAACACGTTACAATAAAGAGTTATTTATGAGCGTAAATGAATCAATAGCTATTTTTTAAATCTTTTATAAATTTTTGCCGATTTTGATCTTACAATCAACACTCTAAAAATGCCATATAATAATATCAGCGTCGGCAATATTATTACACAATTTTAATGTGAACAATTATACAATTCTAAGAAATAACTTCAATATGATGTAGAGGCTTTTATATTAACACAAACTATCGTACAACGTTTAAAAGCGCATTTTAGATGCCATTATCAGGCATACAAGATTATAATTTAATTTGAGTCTGATAAAAAAAACTCTCAACTAATTTAGGTTCACGAATTAGATTTATAGAATCATTCTATTTATGGGCCATAAGACAGTAATAATTAGTCAAAATTTTATGAATCATGCCACACTTTATTGTTTGTAATACTATTATACATAATACGTTACTTTTATAAGGTTTATGTATTTAATAGTGATCACTGTTTAACTTCACCGGAATAGCCTCCTGCTCTATATCAAGTGTAAAAGGATGCATCATTTTCTTGAACCATAATAAGCGTTATTTGTGAAGCTAGAAAAACATTTCAAAAAAAGTCTATAGACTAATAGATGTTTTTGACACATATAGTAAAACATAAGGATACTTTTGTATTAATATATGAAATTTATATATGAAATTAGTTAGGGATGAATCGTAAAAAACTGTCATACAAATTAGGACGGGAATCATTATGCATTTATTCCTGAAGGTTACTGTATGATATCTAGAAATGATTTTTATATGATTTTTAAACTATCATCTCTCATTTCAAGGAAATTGATCAGTGGTGTGTATTATATGATAAAGATTTCATCATACTAATTTTAAAATTAAAACCATTTGACAATGTTACCTTAGTATGGCCGTACAACTTTTCCGAGAATCAGTAGAATGATTTCTAAGTCGTCATATATTGATATTGTAAGTTTAAAGTCACCTAAATGACGTCAGTTGTATTATTTGCATCTAATTCTTTATTATACATGGCATCTTCTTTTTTTTCCTAAACACTATGAAATAATTTATAAAAAGTATTTCACCAGACCATATTAAGAAATAAATTCATTAAGTTTGTATATTGAAGTCTATATGCATTAATCTGCAAGAAATACTTTACAACATTTTATTTAATAATGAATTCTTTACAGTTGCATTTATTTATTCATTACTAAAACATACAATAAATTAATTTTAAGGACGATTATTTTTGAACAACAATTTTTATATGAATAAACTGTTTACAGTGTTCTGAGTCTACTGTAAAATCATAAAATATTACCTGTCATCACGTTTTCGTTAAGTATTTTTGGTAACAGTAAAAATTCTCTACCCTAGATTGTAGTGTTATTTTAGTAAACATAAGTTATCTAGATGATATCCTCTAGCATTTTGTTAAAACTATGAGAAGGCTATCCTTATATAACCATGTACCATTTTGTCACAATTTCCAACATGACTTCTTTTGAAGTAGTGTTGAGAACAATTAAGTAAACGTAAGTCTGACGCGCGTAGGTGGTAAGGTTAAGAAACTTTATTGCATACCAATCTAATGCAATAACCCGCTATTATTGTATAAAATAAAAACTGCTTACATTGTATTTATTCTATATGAGTTATTTAGCATATATAATTTCCATTCACATAAATAATTCTATGAATTTGGACATAGAAGAGTGTTATATATATTTCTCTTGTTACGTAAAATATCTTATCTACAAAATATAAGTTAGAGCGTGAATTTTAATCACACTGTTTTAAATAAAATATATATGGAGTTATTTTCTATGTTATGATCGAATCATCAGTCAAATTTGTTAAAAATTCAATATTAAAGCCTTTAGTGTAATTATAAATATACCATGTAGTATTTTTATCTACTAATTTACCAGTAAGTTTAATGATTGTGGTACTCAAATAACTACCATTTTACACACTGGAAATTAGGTTCAAATAGTAGTTAAATCTGATGAGCATGGAAAAGTACTTTATTGAAAATAAATTTTATGTAATAAATTTTAACGTTTTCGATATAACATAAAATTTACAGTCAACATAATATTCTTGTCGTGAAATCATAAAAACTATAATTCAAACAGGAACTTTAGAATAATTTCAAGCGTGAATGGTGAAAAAATATTTACTTTAAGATTTCAAAAACCATATCTTGTATCCTTCTAAACTGGTTGTATCGTAGTCATGATCCATTTTTGTACAATTTAATTCAAATGCATCTACCAGCAATTAAATATATAACAAAACAATTAAGATATTGCTACATGCCGTTACATCAATAAAATCAATTGCATGAGTTAAAAATAGCTTCAAAGAAGAAACAAAAACTATTATTTGTTTTTGCTAGAAGTGAATTGTTATACTGAAAAAAAATTAATCTAACGTTGTTGTTTATAAAAGAATTAAATTTTTTATAATTCAGACTGAATATTTAGAATAAATCCATTCCCTTATGTTTAAGACACTATCTATGGATATTTTCTGCACACAATTATTGTCTATATAACATTAAGTTTATAAACTATAATTATTTTCAGATTACAAAATATTCAAACTCAGTAATTGTTCCTATTGCTTTAGTTATCGCAGATCAGATTTTATCGATATAAAATTTAATTTTTGACTGATAATTCAATTTTTAAGATTAATTTTCGTTAATTCGACTAATACGGGTTCATGTCTCGTCGTAGTAGCTTTTTCAGGTGTTTCATACCCTTAATCCGTTGTTGGTGGAAACAGGAATTTAGTATCGTGATTTTGTTGAAATATAAACCATGCATCGAGAAAAGAGCAAGTCTACAGGGTAGGTCCAATCGGATGTTGATGTGGTATAATACGAGCTAAAGTATAGTCACATTTGTCTGATTACCTTAAAACTATCGTTCCCATTAAATTAAGTGTGCTTCTTGATGCAAAAAATGATTTTTAGTGTATGGTGTTAATATAAAATTACTAAGTAATAAACATGAATTTAGTGGTAGAATTTAAGATGGTAAAAATTTACTATAACATCAACAATTTTCAATAATTTAAGTGTGACAAAACTTAAACTCCCTTTGCCTAATAAGGTACATTACGAATTTGATTTTGTAAATAAGATAATTTTTTAATGATTTTCTGTATTCTGAATACCGAAATATATTTTTCAGGATTTTGAATCCTTTAATGTGCTGATATAATTCTAAGCTTATGAAGATGGTTAATCAAATAGTATCAATTTTCACCCAGAGACCAAAAGAAATTAATTTCATAAGTTTACGCAAATCAATAGCACATACTTTTTCTATACCATTGTAGAAAAAGTATAAAAAAAAAACTTTTGTGAGAATTTGTAATCGGAATAAAAATGGAGCATTTATTGTAACAGCTCGTTGGTTTCTATAAAACTTTTCCGCAAAATTATATAGTAATTAGCACATTATATTAATTTTTTATTGTAATATTGTAGAAAACAGTCAATCTTAAAGATGTTTTATAAAATAGTATCGTAAAATTATATTTCTAACATTTTTATTCTCTTCGGGTTTTGAAAAATATTTCTGTAACTATACCTGTTTTTTTATTCTTTTTAGTATATCAAACAAGAAAATTTTACTCCCGAAACTGGACTCCTTTCTTTGATTAAAATTATTCAATTATTGTTATAAAATATAAAGTATACTTTATGAGCTTTAAGACTGATAAAGAATTAGACACAACACCATATGAAATAATTGAATACAAATGAGTTAATTTCCAGCACAAGTTCTCAACCGCATTGAAATTCTATAAATATCTGTAAGTAAAGTATGTTATTTTGAAAATTTACACCACTTTTAACCAAATTGTATTTATTACTACACTCAGCATTCATATCATACACAATTTTTGTTAAAAAATCCACAAGGCTAATGTCATCATCATCATAAAATTCATTGTATATCTATAAATAGCATCTCTGTTACATTAACCTAATTCGGCAAGATATAAAAATACGTGAACTTTATCAAAGTCGAACGGAAAACTTTTAGATATTTTGTAAAAATTACACATGTCATATTTTGGAGAATATGGATTCTGGTTAATGATTTTAAGGACATAGCTCACGCATACTTCAGATTTGTAATCTCCAATAAAGTTTAATTTAATTACATCATATTTAATTCTATTAATTATAATATCATTTATTTCTATTGTAACTTTTTCATTTGTTTGCAGACACGGATCAACGATATTATTCATATTTATAGAAATATTAGAATATGCATATTCCTAAAAATATGAAAAAACATATTGTGCTTATTTCATTAATACATGAAATATATACCCTTGCTAACAATCGAATGTATTCCTTGTGTGTATATGTTACATCCATACAATAATGAAAATTTGCATATACATTCATCAAAGTACCATTTATATTTAACAATTGTTCGAATCCTGCAAAGTCTGTGTTTCCATTAGGTATTATGAAATGTATATAAAACTCACTATTTAAAGTAATAATCACCGGACGATATACTTATTAATACATAAATTTTTTGTAGTGATTTAAAAAAATACTATTCTTTCTAAACGTGACAATTCCTCTATTATAAAATGGAAGAAATATTTTCCATAATTCTTTTCATTTAGTTTTACAACATTATTTGACACATATGGGCTTCTATAGTTCAACAATAAAGCTTCATCAGCATTAACCGAGTTTGAATCATTTCTAGAACATTAAAAATTTAATATAAGCTCTCTATCAATGAAATATAGTACTTTTCTGTTAAATCCAAACTATGGTAAATTGTGCCGTATATGGTGCTATCTAATAACTTATGGTGACAAAATTTGTTTTTTTCTTTATTAGACATTCTTTTAGTGAATCTTAACGTTTAAATATATTTGTAATTACTCATGTAATTCAAATAACTATGCACACTATTATATAGCATAAAATCATATTTATGCATACTATTTCAAATCAAATTCGAACCTTAATGCATGATTCTGAGTGGAGAATTTTTTATAGTGGAACATTTGTGTAAGAATCAAATTTGACAATCGCAAATTTTAAGCCAGTATATTTATTATATACATGTAATTGAAGTAGAAAAAATTTCCAGATTTTTCATACATATATCCAAAAATAAAAGAAATATTAATACATATTTTAATCAAAGTATCTGTAACTGATATTATATATTTAAATAGGGCTGAAAAAGTGAATTTTAAATATTTTTATCAAAAGAAAAATTTATAATTAAGCTGTATAATTCGTTATTCATGAGTAAAATTAGAAAACTTCACAAAAAAGTATGCTACCGGGCGATTTATTTTTATTCAAAATTGTTAGGCCTATCTTTATCATTAGATTCAATGAAAAAAAAGATCAAGCATGATTCTGTGCATATTTAAAAAACTAACGCCAGTGCCACACTCTGTAAAATACGTGAGGTATTTATACAAAATTATAAAAAAGTTAAAGTAACAGTTTGCTGGTATTCTTATTGTAACTATCATTGCATGATGAGGGAATGTTGATTTTCATAAAAGTATATGTAATCTCGAAGATAAAAATTAATAAATTAGACTTAGGTTTTAGACAACTTGTTATTCGTATTTACTGGCGTTGGACACAAGTTACAGTAATAATGATATTTCTACATTATTAGTATACAATTTCTATAACGTTGTGATCAAAATATATTTTTTACTCCAACTATATATTTAATTTAATTATTTTGACTAGATTATAAGTGCTGGTCTAATAGGTATGGAAGAAACTTGTTTAAGTATTACGATATAAAAATCAGTATAGAATCACACTATTAATACAAGTAACTGTAGTTATAGCAATTATAAGTATTTTGATAGGTAATGCATGTATTACCTAATTAAGAAGGATCAAGGGGTTATATATTTAAGACTAAAAGAACCATCGCTGTTTAACAGCGATGGTTCTTTTAGTCTTAACAACATATAATCCACATCTTGATCCTTTCTTATTTAGGTTTTAATTACATGTATTAACTATCAAAAACTATTATATGTATAATAAGTATGTATTAATAGTGTGATTATTTCCGTCTAATGTTTACTTTAATTTAAATAAAAAACATAAGGACATGAACTTGAAATTCAATGAAATTATTTTTGACATCACGTGCATAAAGTTTAACAACCCAGGTGATAAAAAGCAATCTGTAGATTTTACGAAAAAAATTTATTTAAATCTCTAGAGATTAATACTGATATACTGGTTTTTCTATCTTATGTTAAAATCGTTGTGTAAACTTTAATAAATATCACTAATAGTAGCAGTGAATTATATTTAATTAAAAAAATATAATTTCCAAAAATTATATTAAACGTCATTTGATGGTGGTTTTAACCAAGCGGGAAAAAATTTTTATGTTTTTATATGAAAATAACCCTAGTAACTGAGTAAAGTATTAAAGAGCTAGAAAAAAGGTTTGAACTTTCTTTTAGTCACTTTATTATTATTCTTAAATGGTAGAGAAGGAACAGTAGCGAGATTTTAGTAAATGTATAAATTTTAGTTCCAAAAGTGTATAATTTAAATAAAAATGTACTACAAATGAAAAAGAAAACTATCAAATAAAACTGTGAAATATTATTTTATGTTATATATAAATGAAACTTAAGAATATTATTCAAGAGACTTACAAAATAAAATTCCATATTAAATTATAATTTATATATAAAGAATAATATTTGTCATTTGAACTATTCCTAATATTACTTAGTGTAATTATTTAGTGAAATCTGAATATTAATTTTTTAAATCAAAAAAATTACATTAACATATATTGGTAATTTTTAATAAACAAATAAAAGACTGATTACATGATTCTGTATATGTAGTATTGTTTTTTTTAGCATGCCTAAATATTAATCAAACATTTTACTGTAAGCTGTGATCATCAACTCTAACTACTGATCATAAAAATGGCGTTTTTGAGTTTCAATATTTATATAACCAGTTAGATTATTAACTAAAAATTTATAATATATAATTAACATAGGTTTTATTCAATAATTGTGCCCATTAAAGCAATTGTTTAAAAAAAATTAAGGCACAAATTTCTGGTTCTTATATTGATGGATGCAACTTTTCTATTAGATTAATATTATGTAAGTCCAAAAACACGGAAAATAAACATACTTGTTGAAATTTACTTAAAACTAATAAACTGTATATACAGAGGATAGATACTTATTTCAATAATAAATATATCTTGAAGTTATATGCATTGTTTTGAAAAAGGTGAATATTTATGTAAGAAGAATTTGGCAGATAAAAGGTACATTGTAGAATTATAAGAAACTCTTACCTGTAGATTTTATAAATTTAGTATTTTTGAAAAAAAATCTAATTTTTGCCATGATTCATAGATTCTAAATAGGAATGGATTTTTAAACTAAAGTAACGTCAATAGTCAAGTTTTATAAGATTATGAAATTTTTTTACAAGTCCAAATTATAATTGCTATTTATTTTCAATATGTCCTAAAAAATATGGACGTATAGCTCACCATTTACATGAAATTGTTTAAATACATTAACATGTTTCTGTCTCTCATATATATATATAATTTAAAGTTAATTTAAATAGCCAGTATATTGGTATTACGCGCGTTATTATACACTATATTTGAGTTAATTTATGAAATCTACAAGTTGTATTTAAGAAACTGAACACTAGCTGATTTCAAAGATGTAACTTGAATTTTTTTAGAACGTTAAGTGTTATTTATTGTTTGTTAAAAATATATTAAACAAAATTTTAATGCTTTTTTGTTTTTCATTTGAAATAAAAATCATCTGATAGTATATTTTACTCTAAATAAGTCACTGTATGATAAGGTTGGAAGCTATGTACAATATTTTTAAATTTACAGATAACTCTAACCTGCTAAGGGCGATATTCTTTAAATAAAATATAAACTTGCAACGAAAAATAAACACCGAATATACAATTAATAAATGTACAGATGTTAAGTTACGCATGTCTAAATAATTATTATTAGCCTATGTAACCAAGTTTATTCAACATTTTTCATATACTCTCATTTAAATACAATTATCAATAAAGATCTTATATTTAAAACAAGATGCTTCTAATATAGTATAAGGATGAACGAAATTAAAAAGTTTTTTAATAACAAAATCGAAAATTTTACATATTTAATCCTCTAAGTATCTTGGGGTCGAATCGACCCCAAAGCGATTTTAAAACTGGCATAGCTTTTTCTACTCATATTCAATAAACAAGAAATTCCATATAATCCTGAATAATATACCCCTTTATCAATCAATGTAAAAATTAATATTTAAAGTTTTATAAAAATTGGGAACACTAAAAAAACACCCTCCAAATAACAAATGGGGTCAAATTGACCCCACTTTTTTATTTGCTATTAATGTGCATGTATAATTTTTAGTTTATGTTTTAAAATATTGGGATATCGTGTCAACATAATTTTAAAATATATGAAGGTTATTGAATCTAATTATGTCACGTGATCAAATAGGTAACTGTTGTACGTGACAAATCTTCTAGATTTGTAAGAAAAAAATGATTTTTCATTATTCTGATTGTGTTTAATAATATTTTTTGAAAATATATTAATGGATTACGACTTTAAAAATTCTATTTATAACGATGAATCCTCTGGGAGTGAGTTTGAAGATGCTCTTATTGATGATTTTCCCGAAGAAAGTGATGACGAGCTAGAAAACTACGATGCATCGTGTACTAGCAAAAGTGGCCTTGTTTGGAACACTAAAAAACCTTCTGCGTCAAGATTGTGTGCAGCAAACATTATGAATACTTACTCTGGTTCAACAGTTTACACAACAATCAAGGTGAAATCAATGGTTGACTGTTTTTTCTTATTGTTTCTTACTGAATATATTAAAATTATATTGGAGCACACAAATTCATTGGATATCAATATTTTGGTGATAATTTGACTGATATTGATGGTGTTTAATTGAAAGGGCATATTGGTAGTCTGCTACTAATGAGTGTACACAACGACCGGGAAGAACCTCTTTCAGAATTATTTAGTATAAGTAAAAGCAGAGAAATATATAGAGAGCTTTTTAGTTTGTGGCGGTTCAGACAAATCACACAATCATTACATTTTGATGATATGTCTACAAGAACTCAGAGAAGGGAGCAGGATAAATTTTGCCCGCGTAGAGATTTTTGAATGTGTTGGAAATCGGTTATACCAAGATGTTTCTCTCCTAATGAAAACTTAACAATTGATGAACAATTGGTTCCTTTCGGAGGAAAATGCCCATTTAAGCAATATATGCTGTCGAAGTCTGCTAAATATGGGATAAAATTTTTTATGGCAGCTGACCCTATCTCTAAAAATGTTTATAATGTTTATGTTTATCTAGGAAAGAACAATATTGAACCATCTGGAAATGGGAGAGTTGGCGAAAATATTGTTTTACAACTTAGTATCTTACTTATATATCTTGAAAGAAATATAGTTACCGAAAACTTCTTCACAACTTTCAATCATTCTGAAAACACTGCTGGATAGAAAATTAACGTTATTGGGAGCAATTTGTCACAACAAAAAAGAACTACCCCATTGTGTATTACCTTAAAAAAATAGACAAGTTTACAGCACTACTTTTCTCTGCAACGGAAAAAATACACTAATTCGTATGTGAGTAAAAAAATAAGTCAGTTAATCTTATGTCAAGTGGAACAATCAATGACACTATAATAAGCGGAGATAGATAAAACCAGATATTTTTATCGCCTATAACGAAACAAAAGGTTATGTTGACACCATTGACACAATGTTAGCGTCAGCTTCGACTAGACGATATCAAAGAAGATGGCCCATGATACTTTTTTTAATGTATTTAACATCTTTTGTAAAGTCATTTTGCATATATTAAGATGCATTCAGGTCATACATCATAAGGCGGAAGCTTCTCAAGAAAGTCGCTGCAGAACTATATAAACCCCTTTTACACACAAAAAATTAAAAATATTTCGATAAATCACCATATTTAGTATTTTTAAAATATCAAAACCTCTTTTAAAGCCATGCAGATGTCAAATATGTCCGATAAAACCCAATAAAAATACTGTAACATCTTATAATCAATGCAACCGGTATTTCTGCAACGACCATTCAGCCAAATGCTGTACTCAATGTTACAAACATCAGTAATATTAGAAAATATGGAAATTTGCTGTCTATTTTTCTTTTTCTTGTTGTTTTTAATGATTAAATATTCCATGATGGACTTTCTGCGCAATTCTACATAAATAATAAAACGTCTAGTTGTTTTTGTAGTAGCAGACCATAGAAATTCAACAAGTATTACTTAAATTGGAAACTGACTGCGATAATTTAAGCAATAAGCAAATTTTACATTATAATAAGTATTTTTACATTAAAAATTTAATACCGTAACTAAGAAATACCTATAGCTTACAAATTGTCTGGCACAATAGTAGCGTATTATAGAGGATTAGGTCTTTATACTCTAAATTACTTCAAATTCTATCTACAGAATTTCAAAATATTTTAAAAAATAAATTAAAATAAATTTATTGATATAAAGTGAAAATAAAAAAGTGGGGTCGATTCGACCTAATTTGTTACTTCGAAGGTTGCGGATTTTTTGTTCGTTAGAGGGTTAAAGACAAAAAAAATTTTACCCATAAAAACAAAAGTTGCCCTTATTTCTTTAACTAAAATCAGTATTATACTTTTTAAAGCATATGATAAAAATTTGATATTGAAATAAGTATATTTCTTTTATTAAGCTGATATTTCTTGCATTGTTCTCAAATTTATTTGTTACTGAATAGATTTAATGTGTTCTGTTCACGTGTTAGAACATTAGTTTTACTGAATTAAGTTTAATTTAATTTTTATGATGCTTGCGAATTTTTTGTGCATAATACGTTATACATAAATATAAATACTAAAAATAATGGGGAAAAAATTATTCGAAATAAGACAAGTACAATTTTTGTGAATTGTCAATTATGGATCAAAAGCTTGATACAAAAACAATTTCAAAATAAGAATAAAACTACAGTAAAATGAAAACCAATTTAATAAACGCATCGTAGCTATTTTTTTTATTCCTTGGCAATGCACAGGTAATAATAGTGTTATATTGCTATACTCCGGTAAAATCGTTTGATATGACACGTTTTATTTAATTGAAAATACATTTGATAAATTATAAGAGAATTTCATTCATCTTAATTTTCTATGATAATTATTTGTGAGTAAAATAAAAAAAAAAGTTTGTATCTTCATTCTAAAATATGCACAAATATGTCTTCATTAATACTACATTGTTTATATTTCATGTTTTCCCTCCGTTTTTATTAAAACATGGTTTATTGGGCAAATAAATGATTTAGATTCCATAACTTTTTATTTCTAATAGTTAAAATAATATACCACATTACATGTTATTAAAATCTCGTTTAGAATCGCTTTTGAGTAAATCAAAATCCTAAACGAAAAAAACTAACAGTAATGTGTAAAATTTTTCTGGTTAAAAATTACTCTATATTTTTCTGATGCTTACACACATTATTTTTTGTTTTATTGATGATTAAACAATGTTTTGAATGTCAAAATAGTAAAATAAACATTTAAACAGGTTACTATCTGACTTTATCTAATATAATGACAGTTAAATTGATTTAGATAGATAATTATTAGTTTTATTGTACATTTGCTATTATTGAAATACAAAAGTTTTTTTTTAAATACATACTATAATCTGTGTTTATGTTTCCTGGTTAAATCATTTTTTAATAACGATGGTGGTTTAATTACATTTTATAATTAATAAACTTAAAGGATATTTATTCCTTTCTATAATTATAGATTTATGACATTTTAAAGTTACTATATATATAAATATTCAACAAAGTATTTTAAAAATATGAATTAGTTATTTCGTTGTTAAAATAGTTACATAAGTTGTGTTTCTATCATCTTATTTTGCTACAGCTTTGACTAAGTCATGAAAATTTGTACAAAATATTAAAACACTGTTTCTTAATTTTTTTTACTTTCCGAATCAAAAAACTACATTAAAAATTCTCAAATTAAGATATTCAGGTGACTGATTTAGTATAATGTTATACTACAGATATTAAGCTTTTTTAAAATATTTTATTTGTGCACAATATTATAAATCATTAAAAATTATAGATTCCATATATTTTTGAAGAGTATTATTATTATTCAGTTCAGACAAGTAGGTTGAATATCTTCTAAACACACAATATAGCATACTTCAGGATAAATATGCGTACAATTTTTTTTACTTTAGCCACTATATATTGTTAAACAGAATATATTTTAAAGCGATTAATGAAAGAATTCCTGCTTTTATAATGATAATCTAAAAATAAATGTTTTAGTTATATTTAGACAAAGTCTCATTTTAAGGCCGCTCGTGCAGAGTATGATGTGAAGTACCTCGTTTCGTATATATAGCAGGAAATGGTATACAACACAGTGGTTAAATTCTATTTAAGGTCGCTTTTTAAAATTATTCATGTTAACGGAAAAAATTATGAATCAAAAATAATTAAATTCAAAATTATTTAATCTAGCATCTATTTATGCCGCATAAGTACATCACATTTATTAGTTTTTGATACAAAATGTTATTGATTTTACAAGCAAATGTTCTAAAAATACATATTGCATTATCATTACTGTTATAACGTTTACTTTGATCGTCAATTAAACCATCATCTAGAGTGAAAGTCAAAATATCAAAACCTATAAAAATACCAATGATTATTTTATCGATAAAATTATTGTCAAGATATGCCCATAAATGTTTTATTTTATTATTTCATTAAATAATGAAAAGTAAAACATCAGAAAAAAAATCTAAAACATTCACCGGTGTATGTTACAAAAAAACAATAAGTTAAAAGATTCTATTTGTTAAGACAGTAATATTTCATTATATTTCTTTTATAATATTTGTCTCTAAAATATTTATTTCTATATTTACGTATCCATTCTTCTATATATATATATATATATATATATATCGGTTGATCTCAAATTACGTTTCTAGAGTTTATTAGAAATACTGATATCACTTTTGATTTTTTGTGAAATATTATCTAATATATTTTGTGAAACTACTGAAACAGATCTTAATAATTAAACATACGCTGCCCAATAAATTATCTTAAAGTACATATTTATTATATTTTTTTACGATCGCCTTCAATAATCACAAGTTAAAAAACGTTCTTTTTACGGGTAATACTTTTATTATTACATGATTAGCTTATTAAGCGATTACAACATCTTTTAATTCAAATGAAAAATAAATCGAAAGTATTTGTTTAAGGGTGATATTTTCGAATCCTATTGTATAAATTCTATAAACTTATTCTTTATCAAAAATAACTGATTTTGGTTTATTGTTAATGTTGTTAAATTATCTAATCGTGAAACACCATCAACATATGTTTTTAAAAAGATTTATTTTCAAATGGAGTCCGAGTTTTTAAATTCATTTGCGATAATAGAGAGCGATTAATTGCGATTTTTATGAACTCGATTTATACAAGGTAGAGTCAACGTCTTCATTAATTAGAAGTAATTTCTTATTAGTTTTCATAACCAGCAACCGTATAAAATTTTAATACTGGTGGGACTAAAAATTATATATCACAACATTTTCATTATGAAATAAACCATATTCGCATTCTTAACGTTTTGTATACTGATACAAAAAATTAAGGATCCTATATACTAATTTATTAATTGACAAAATTTTACAGTGTAGTCCTAGCCACCTTATTAATTTATACATGACTAATTTTATTGGGCTTGCCTAAGAAAAATGCAAATTTATTATGAATTTTTGTGTATCAGTGTATGCAGTTACCGTTTACGTACCATTATTACAAATAATAACAATAAAAAAGCATGTTGTTAAAAAAATGAATACCTATATTAACAGCAAAAGACTATATTTAAATTATCACTACTGTGATTTCACTAATTTATATGATTTGCACTTAATTATAATATACTTAAATGTCACTTCAAGATATAACTAGTTGTAAGAAATTACTTTAAATAGGTGTAAGACATTTTTAAATGTAATAAATAGAACATTTCTACTGGTATGAATTTTAGTTGGGGTAAAATTTACTATATTACCTCTATATAACAAAAAAAATCGTTCAAACAAAGAAATTATAGTCATTGTGAGTAAAAAAATGATTTTCACGTTTATTTATAATTATAAATATTAATATTGCATATTATATTCTTTATACAAAACGAATTAGTAATCACCTTGAGTTAATAAAAGAATTACGGTGTATCTACTAGTAAAAAAAGTTCAATGTGTATATTGACACATATCAATATATTAAAAATCAGAAATACTGTTAATTTATTCACAAGCATTTCTTAATAAAAATTATTTGACTATAGTTTTGTCTATTAGTAAGGTAAATATAGACCATCATAATCTGTAAACGTTCTTACTGATTGTTCTACAACAATTTATGATGGTCAGATATAACTTGAAAATCATAATAAAACTTTCATGTTAAACACCTAATTTTGTGTAGGAAAAGAAGTAATATGGTATAAGATAGAAACAAATCGGATGTAAAACAGTTAATAAGACTACTTATCAAAGCAGCTAGCTCAACTATGTGATAAACTTTGCATCATATATAATATTCTTACTCTTACCGTTACCAGGATAACAAATTAATATGCTTTGTAGTGGTGTCATAGATATATACTGACAAGCCATAATTAGTTCTTTAGATAATGTGTAAAAAATTCTATTCTAGAATATATATCGATTATATTCAATATAATAATTGTCCTCATAAAAATGATCATCAAGTATGAATATTACATAACCGTTGCACCGAGCAAAGATATATCACTTAAAATAAATATGGATATTCGTATCCACCTACTATAGGTATGATATAAACAAATGGTTTTAATCACGCTACTTGGCTCGAACAAATATACGGTAATCCATATATTTCAAAAAATTTAATAGCTAAATTTTAATGTTGTTTAATCATATTGCTGTTTTAGAATTCTTAGACACAATTTTTTGTTTTCTTGATAACCTAGTTTTGTTTTTAAAAAAACACATTTTTCATGTATGTCGAGTATTACACTTACTCACAGAAAAGTTTTTTATCTCGTTAGGTATAGGATACTTTATTACATGCTGTTAAAAAGTTATTATTAGGACATTATGTAACAGAGCAATATAAAACCATGTTAAAACTAGCCTGATTCTATAGTTGGACTTACATTATTGATATAACAAAAAATGCTCATATAAGTTTACCTCATTTCCCACCTGGTTTATAATCGAAAATTAAAAGCATTTACTGTAAGTGCTACTTTATTCACTGCAACAAGTAAAATTGCTTATAGAAAAAAATTGTACCAGCTGGTATGTTATGTTATATTTTTGAGCCAAACTATAGTGCATTTTTTAAATGTTACTTCAGCCGTAATCATTATTTGTTGTTTTCTCAAACTATTTATTGCAGAGTACCAAAGGCATGTTGTTCAAATAACTAATTAAGTTCTTTTTAAAAACATTAACACAAGAATGCGTTTTGCACATTTATATGCCCTACAAATACAATTAAGCTGCACAATAATAAAAAATTGTAACAGACCTCATGAAAATACCTTACGTAAATTAGGTTGAAACCTCTTATAATCCTTTATCTATCCAGCTAAAAACATTTTAAAAATACAATTATATTCTCTGTTGACTATGGGGATTTATTGAACTGAATGGTGATTTGTAATCAAGTTGTTTTAACGTGTCAGAAGGGTTAGGCAGTAATTTTTGAAATAATTTAGCAGTAACTGATGATAGTTAAATAATTAAAAACAGTATTTTTATTGATCATAAAACCTTAAACCTTGAACTTAAAATAATTTTGCGAACTAAAACTATTTGAGCGTCAAAAAACTACTTCTTCATACATTGAATTGTATTTGGAAGCTGCATATCTCCTTTAAGTAAAATCGTTAAGTGATCCGTAATATGACTTATAAAACGTATTCCAAATCTGCTTAGTAATAATACGGATTACATGATGTATAATATAATGTCGAATATTTTGGTAACAAACCATTACTCTTGTTATCTAAAGTCATTATTCAAAAAGTACGTTCGTAAATTACAAATTATCGAAAATGCTTAATATAAAACAAATTAACAATATTTAAGTCTAAATATCTATTTTACATACTTATTGATACGTATATATTCCATAATGGATTCAAAGTGAGGTTGTGAATACATCATTGTAATTAGAGACATATTTATGTTAGATGAAAGAAGGTACAACCATTTACTTCTACTATGACCAAAGTACGTTTAAATCGTACTTTGATGAACTATATATCTTACTTTAGCGTTCTTATGTGTCGACACACATATGCAGAAATTATTTTTAAAGGTTTTATAAAAAAGATTATATGCAAGATATCTTTGTAAAAAAACTAGGGTCAACACTTATAAAATACAACTTAAAGGGGTCTTTATAGTATCTGATAAAAAGCTAATGATTATTTTAATAATAAATAGTAATGGCAGATACTAGACTTATGTTCTATGTTTTTTAATGAATAACATTTAATTTTTGGTTTACTTTAATTTATTTATGCTAATTAATAGTTCTTTGCCTAACATGCATTTTCATTTAATATAATTTTGTCATATAATTATTTATTTATTTCATATAGACCAAAAATACTAAATGTTTTTATACCATAAGTTTACAATAGGTAACCAAAGCAATGACGGGTTTTGATAAATTTAAAATCCAAAATTATGGATTACCGTGTAAAACTGAAATTTTACGACTTAAAACATCAAACATAATTATATATTTAATGTATATTGATCAGGAGCGTCATTTAATGTAGTAACTAAAAATATTAAAATTTTTTTGGTTGATATAGTCTATATGTTTTCATTTCACATAAAAATCACTATAATTTTATCATAAAAGAAGTTTCAAATGTTTCTATATGATTAATACGTCATTAGCTTATTTATAGGGAACGGTGTATTTATCCGATAACTATTTTATTATCGGTTTTATATTTAATAAAAAAATTGTTTTAATTTATCAGATTTAGGATATTGTTGTTGAAACTAAAGTAGTTGCATTTCAAGATCCTGTTAGTGTTGAACTAGTGGGTTACGTAAAAAGTTTGGATAAATTGGGAAAATGTTCACTATCATGCAGATAATTGTGACCGTTATCATATCATTTAGACAACAGTAGATATTCTTATTGTTTTGTTTTATTCTTGAGCTTTATATATTCTTTTATACACCATTATTACAAACTCAGTGCAATCGAAATTCATACTCAATTATAATAGCTTTACAACTAAAATGAATACTTCTACTATAAATTTTTCTATTGTTAAAATTTATTGAAAATAACTTTATTCGGATATTTTGGTAAAACTAAAGTAACCACATAATAATACTTAATCAAATAATCTTCATTTTTAAAAAAATAAAATTTCACTATACATATTTTTATATGTGAAAAATTTATTAGATATTAAACTTTTAAATTAAAGTACATGATTATTTAACTCTAAAACTGAAGAATTTTTGGCATAATACTAGACCTATATTTCTTGCTCCCAGTAATTTTAGATTGACGAAAATAAAATGAAAAATATTTCTTCAGATGTATTTTAATGTATAAAAAATTCAGCATGCATATATGAAAAACAACTCACCTTCTTATATATAAATACAGGATATCTATTAATACATCTTACGTGAGAAAACCTAAGAGTTTTGAAATCATTTACAGTATAATAGAATTAATTTTATATCTATGTAAATCTTCTTTACAGTTTTATTTTATATATTTGACTTTATTAATATGAAATCAGATGATATAATAGGAAAAATAGATTTATTTTTTATTTAGCAAAAAAGTAACTCCCTCGCACAATGTCATGTGCTGTCATTGTTATCGTATCATATAAAATCAGACAATCAATTTTTAAATAAAATGAATCCACTTAGGAAAGTAAAACTATTAAAAGCGACTTATATAACCACAAAAGTTTGAAAATTATTTTTAGATTTTAGATTTTGTTTATTTCTTTGTTTTTCATTAAAGTTGAGATTATATTTAAAAGAATGGTTTTTAAAGATTACACTTGTTTCTATTATATACATCACATAAATTTTTATTACCTATACGATGATTTTTGATAATGAAAAAAACTGATAAAATTATAATAAAGAATTATAATTAAATTTCAAGCATACCAGAATCGCAATAGAACCTTTCACTTTCAATACTAGTATTATTATTAAAAAATGTAGCCATAGGAGTTTTGAAAAAGGTCACGTCAAAATAGTCATTCCATCTTATGGCATACCATCCGTACTATAATAACATAAGTATAAAATATAATACTTACTATTTTATTACCAAATTCACAAGGTGCACTTGTTTAAGTGTTTGAGAAATAATAAATAATGATAAAAATTTTATTGAGTGCATCATACTTAATGTTTAACCTGGGATTAAAATATATTATATGTATTACTTATTTTATAAACAAAATACTAACTATGATTTTTTTAATTCAAATTTATTGAAATTTTATATATGATAGAAAATAGAAATGATTATTTTCCTAAATAAATTAATGTTTGTAACGTTTATAATGAAATTTAATTCGTTTATTAGAAGTTGTCTCATATTATAAGCTTAAATCTTGATCATCCTATAAATACTCTATTGCGTCATATGTTATTTTAATATATATTATTTATGTCCTAATCAAATATAAAAATATATCACATACATAAACACAGCTTTAAGAAACATAAATTCATTTCATACAGAGGAAATAATGTA